>NC_042992.1:20017656-20317656 GCF_901001165.1 Salmo trutta
GGCAGCAGGCAGGTGTGAGTGCATCTGCACGTACAGTGAGGCGAAGACTTTTGGAGGATGGCCTGGTGTCAAGAAGGGCAGCAAAGAAGCCACTTCTCTCAAGGAAAAACATCAGGGACCGACTGATATTCTGCAAAAGGTACAGGGATTGGACTGCTGAGGACTGGGGTAAAGTCATTTTCTCTGATGAATCCCCTTTCCGATTGTTTGGGGCATCTGGAAAAAGCTTGTCCGGAGAAGACAAGGGAAGCGCTACGATCAGTCCTGTGTCATGCCAACAGTAAAGCATCCTGAGACCATTCATGTGTGGGTTTGCTTCTCAGCCAAGGGAGTGGGCTCACTCACAATTTTGCCTAAGAACACAGCCATGAATAAAGAATGATACCAACACATCCTCCGAGAGCAACTTCTCCCAACCATCCAAGAACAGTTTGGTGATGAACAATGCCTTTTCCAGCATGATGGAGCACATTGCCATAAGGCAAAAGTGATAACTAAGTGGCTCGGGGAACAAAACATCAATATTTTGGGTTCATGGCCAGGAAATTCCCCAGACCTTAATCCCATTGAGAACTTGTGGTCAATCCTCAAGAGGCGGGTAGACAAACAAAAACCCACAAATTCTGACAAACTCCAAGCATTGATTATGCAAGAATGGGCTGCCATCAGTCAGGATGTGGCCCAGAAGTTAATTGACAGCATGCCAGGGCGGATTGAAGAGGTCTTGGAAAAGAAGGGTCAACACTGCAAATATTGACTCTTATGTTATTGTCAATAAAAGCCTTTGACACTTATGAAATGCTTGTAATTATACTTCAGTATTCCATAGTAACATCTGACAAAAATATCTAAAGACACTGAAGCAGCAAACTTTGTGAAAATTCATATTTGTGTCATTCTCAAAACTTTTGGCCACGACTGTACAGTAATGAAATCACCAGGTCCCAACATACTTGGCAAGTCAAGAAAAGTAATTGTAACTTGTCCACACTGCACACTGAAGTTAAATAAGAAAAACTTCAAAACACATTTACGAAGAAAGCATACACATTGCTTTGAAACAGTGTCCAAGGAAAGATTTTTGGCATGTGAGTGCATTGATGTGAGAAATGGTGGGTTTGCAGTCGAAAATAGATTTTCCAGATTTTCCAACAACACCGATACATGTTGTGAAAAATACTTGAGCTAATTCAGTTCCAACTATGTTCAAAACTGTTATGCATGCTGAAGTATGAAAAGCTGTTGAATTTACTTTTTCTTTACTTTCACATGCACTGTGTTCACATAAACATTGCTCGGATCTTGTCCCCTGGACCTCGGAGGACTTTTGGTGTGGCTGATGTTCAAGTTAGATATTCCTTTAAATTATTCGACTGAACTGTACCATTTGATTGTCATTCCTTTATTGAAAGGTGTACCTTGTTCACACCACAGGGCCTACCAAAGCCAGGTTTCTCTAACAACTGTGGGGTGTTTGTTTTGATGGTAAGATGCTGGCTATTCACTATATTATATTTGTCCTATTTTCTGTTATAACATATGAAAAGTTATTGTTATTTCTGTGCTTTCAGCATGCAAAGCACACTACTGTTATTGCTCATACTTTTTCTTGTTTATTATTCTTGACACTTTTTGGGACCTATTTCCTACAGTTTTTACACGACATACACAATTCATACATCAAACTCCTGCAATGTGACATTCTGTGACTTCTTGGGGGGGATGTCTTCTAGATCCTGAAATAATATTCCTGGAGGGGGGTGGTATTATTATTATTATGATTTACTATTATTATTGTTGTTATCATAACTATCAAACTTAACAACTTACTCTTTCTTAACTTACAGTACGCTCTGTACATTGCAATGGAAGCACAGTGTGATTTCACTGAGATATGTATAAATTATGAAATTATCATCACTAGTGGATATAATGTTTTTGGGGATCCCATCCGATTGTGTGATTTTCTTTTTCAAAGGAAAACATGCAGCAAATTAGGTGACAGTGGTGCCTAGTTCTCCTGCAGAACTTTCCAATACCCTTTTCATTTGCATCCTTAAAATCACTTGTTTCACTGTAGCCAGACTGACCTGAATATATGTTCATATTGAATGTGTGTCATTCACTCACTAAGGTCTGAAGAAGAGAGGTTGAAAGATTGAAAAAGGTGCCCCCCCCCCAGGCTATTAGCTAAAGTAAGGTGCATTCTTGTACACACATCCCTAGAGGTTCCCTTACATTACTTAATGACCAAAAACTGTTTCCTTTCTAGACGATACTGAAAACAAAATGCACGGCGAACTGGGAGCTGTGGACTGGGTATGTAGTCTACTGTGTGTAATACTGAAGGCTTGATGCATGGTGAACTGGGAGCTGTGGACTGGGTATGTAGTCTACTGTGTGTAATACTGAAGGCTTGATGCATGGTGAACTGGGAGCTGTGGACTGGGTATGTAGTCTACTGTGTGTAATGCTGAAGGCTTGATGCATGGTGAACTGGGAGCTGTGGACTGGGTATGTAGTCTACTGTGTGTAATGCTGAAGGCTTGATGCATGGTGAACTGGGAGCTGTGGACTGGGTATGTAGTCTACTGTGTGTAATGCTGAAGGCTTGATGCATGGTGAACTGGGAGCTGTGGACTGGGTATGTAGTCTACTGTGTGTAATACTGAAGGCTTGATGCATGGTGAACTGGGAGCTGTGAACTGAGTATGTAGTCTACTGTGTGTAATGCTGAAGGCTTGATGCATGGTGAACTGGGAGCTGTGGACTGGGTATGTAGTCTACTGTGTGTAATACTGAAGGCTTGATGCATGGTGAACTGGGAGCTGTGGACTGGGTATGTAGTCTACTGTGTGTAATACTGAAGGCTTGATGCATGGTGAACTGGGAGCTGTGGACTGGGTATGTAGTCTACTGTGTGTAATACTGAAGGCTTGATGCATGGTGAACTGGGAGCTGTGGACTGGGTATGTAGTCTACTGTGTGTAATACTGAAGGCTTGATGCATGGTGAACTGGGAGCTGTGGACTGGGTATGTAGTCTACTGTGTGTAATACTGAAGGCTTGATGCATGGTGAACTGGGAGCTGTGAACTGAGTATGTAGTCTACTGTGTGTAATGCTGAAGGCTTGATGCATGGTGAACTGGGAGCTGTGGACTGGGTATGTAGTCTACTGTGTGTAATGCTGAAGGCTTGATGCATGGTGAACTGGGAGCTGTGAACTGAGTATGTAGTCTACTGTGTGTAATGCTGAAGGCTTGATGCATGGTGAACTGGGAGCTGTGGACTGGGTATGTAGTCTACCGTGTGTAATACTGAAGGCTTGATGCATGGTGAACTGGGAGCTGTGGACTGGGTATGTAGTCTACTGTGTGTAATGCTGAAGGCTTGATGCATGGTGAACTGGGAGCTGTGGACTGGGTATGTAGTCTACTGTGTGTAATGCTGAAGGCTTGATGCATGGTGAACTGGGAGCTGTGGACTGGGTATGTAGTCTACTGTGTGTAATGCTGAAGGCTTGATGCATGGTGAACTGGGAGCTGTGGACTGGGTATGTAGTCTACTGTGTGTAATACTGAAGGCTTGATGCATGGTGAACTGGGAGCTGTGAACTGAGTATGTAGTCTACTGTGTAATGCTGAAGGCTTGATGCATGGTGAACTGGGAGCTGTGAACTGGGTATGTAGTCTACTGTGTGTAATGCTGAAGGCTTGATGCATGGTGAACTGGGAGCTGTGGACTGGGTATGTAGTCTACTGTGTGTAATGCTGAAGGCTTGATGCATGGTGAACTGGGAGCTGTGGACTGGGTATGTAGTCTACTGTGTGTAATACTGAAGGCTTGATGCATGGTGAACTGGGAGCTGTGGACTGGGTATGTAGTCTACTGTGTGTAATACTGAAGGCTTGATGCATGGTGAACTGGGAGCTGTGGACTGGGTATGTAGTCTACTGTGTGTAATACTGAAGGCTTGATGCATGGTGAACTGGGAGCTGTGGACTGGGTATGTAGTCTACTGTGTGTAATACTGAAGGCTTGATGCATGGTGAACTGGGAGCTGTGGACTGGGTATGTAGTCTACTGTGTGTAATACTGAAGGCTTGATGCATGGTGAACTGGGAGCTGTGAACTGAGTATGTAGTCTACTGTGTGTAATGCTGAAGGCTTGATGCATGGTGAACTGGGAGCTGTGGACTGGGTATGTAGTCTACTGTGTGTAATGCTGAAGGCTTGATGCATGGTGAACTGGGAGCTGTGAACTGAGTATGTAGTCTACTGTGTGTAATACTGAAGGCTTGATGCATGGTGAACTGGGAGCTGTGGACTGGGTATGTAGTCTACTGTGTGTAATGCTGAAGGCTTGATGCATGGTGAACTGGGAGCTGTGGACTGGGTATGTAGTCTACTGTGTGTAATGCTGAAGGCTTGATGCATGGTGAACTGGGAGCTGTGGACTGGGTATGTAGTCTACTGTGTGTAATACTGAAGGCTTGATGCATGGTGAACTGGGAGCTGTGGACTGGGTATGTAGTCTACTGTGTGTAATACTGAAGGCTTGATGCATGGTGAACTGGGAGCTGTGAACTGAGTATGTAGTCTACTGTGTGTAATGCTGAAGGCTTGATGCATGGTGAACTGGGAGCTGTGGACTGGGTATGTAGTCTACTGTGTGTAATGCTGAAGGCTTGATGCATGGTGAACTGGGAGCTGTGAACTGAGTATGTAGTCTACTGTGTGTAATACTGAAGGCTTGATGCATGGTGAACTGGGAGCTGTGGACTGGGTATGTAGTCTACTGTGTGTAATACTGAAGGCTTGATGCATGGTGAACTGGGAGCTGTGGACTGGGTATGTAGTCTACTGTGTGTAATACTGAAGGCTTGATGCATGGTGAACTGGGAGCTGTGGACTGGGTATGTAGTCTACTGTGTGTAATACTGAAGGCTTGATGCATGGTGAACTGGGAGCTGTGAACTGGGTATGTAGTCTACCGTGTGTAATACTGAAGGCTTGATGCATGGTGAACTGGGAGCTGTGAACTGGGTATGTAGTCTACTGTGTAATGCTGAAGGCTTGATGCATGGTGAACTGGGAGCTGTGGACTGGGTATGTAGTCTACTGTGTGTAATACTGAAGGCTTGATGCATGGTGAACTGGGAGCTGTGGACTGGGTATGTAGTCTACTGTGTGTAATACTGAAGGCTTGATGCATGGTGAACTGGGAGCTGTGGACTGGGTATGTAGTCTACTGTGTGTAATACTGAAGGCTTGATGCATGGTGAACTGGGAGCTGTGAACTGGGTATGTAGTCTACTGTGTGTAATACTGAAGGCTTGATGCATGGTGAACTGGGAGCTGTGGACTGGGTATGTAGTCTACTGTGTGTAATACTGAAGGCTTGATGCATGGTGAACTGGGAGCTGTGGACTGGGTATGTAGTCTACTGTGTGTAATACTGAAGGCTTGATGCATGGTGAACTGGGAGCTGTGGACTGGGTATGTAGTCTACCGTGTGTAATACTGAAGGCTTGATGCATGGTGAACTGGGAGCTGTGGACTGGGTATGTAGTCTACTGTGTGTAATGCTGAAGGCTTGATGCATGGCAAGATATAATAGTTGTGATGACTTGTTGAGTAGTTCTAGATATCACTGAAAACCCCTTTAGTAATAGGGGCTTTTGTTTGCATGGTGGTATTGTGAAAGTGGGGTGTAATTTGACTTGATCACCCAATGAGGCACTACTCTTAATATTTATTCTTCCTTTTTCTTCAAGGAAGATGTTTTTCTAAGGGACACCCTAGAGGCAGCAAGGTGGTGCGAACTCCAAACATTTAAAGGCACTGTTTCCCTCCCTAGTGTAATTGGGATGGACGGGGAAGACCACATTACAACCCTTAAAGAACTACGGTAGTATGATGGCCTGGATGAAGAGGAAAATATTCTCCTTAAGGAACCATTCATGTTCCAGTTAGAGAGATTATGTGATGTTCTATGTGGAGGCAGTTGACAACAAGAAAAGTCTTTGCCTCTTTTGAGGAGCAGGAGTGAAGCCATTTTTGAGGAGTGGTCAAACCTGGTTTTTGTCTGCTGTGTTAATTATTTCAGTTGTTAATTGTGTTGTTTAGTGAAGATGACGTAGAAGTCACCCGAGTCTCTGATCTCTTTACTGGAGCTGGTATAATTTAATGTACAAAGGACATTCAGCTTGTCACTATGTCTATATGGTGTATTCTGCCTCCATTATCAAATCAAATCAAATCAAATTTATTTATATAGCCCTTCGTACATCAGCTGAAATCTCAAAGTGCTGTACAGAAACCCAGCCTAAAACCCCAAACAGCAAGCAATGCATGTGAAAGAAGCACGGTGGCTGGGAAAAACTCCCTAGGAAAAACTCCTGAGAAAGGCCAAAAACCTAGGAAGAAACCTAGAGAGGAACCAGGCTATGAGGGGTGGCCAGTCCTCTTCTGGCTGTGCCGGGTGGATATTATAACAGAACATGGTCAAGATGTTAAAATGTTCGTAAATGACCAGCATGGTCAAATAATAATAATCATAGTAATTGTGCAACAAGCACGTCCGGTGAAACAGGTCAGGGTTCCGTAGCCGCAGGCAGAACAGTTGAAACTGGAGCAGCAGCATGGCCAGGTGGACTGGGGACAGCAAGGAGTCATCATGCCAGGTAGTCCTGAGGCATGGTCCTAGGGCTCAGGTCCTCCGAGAGAAAGAAAGAAAGAGAGAAGAGAGAATTAGAGAGAGCATATTTACATTCACACAGGACACCGGATAAGACAAGAGAATACTCCAGATGTAACAGACTGACCCTAGCCCCCCGACACATAAACTACTGCAGCATAAATACTGGAGGCTGAGACAGGAGGGATCAGAAGACACTATCACTACTAGACACTAACACTACTAGACATTATCATCAGGAAAGTAAATAGCATTATAAATCAGGATAGGTAGTAACTGTATATATATGCTCAATGAAATAATATAATAACGTTATAACATTTATCAACACAATTTTAACAGTACATGACATACATAAGTCTGTTCACTGCAACAATATCAGTAGCTTGTCTCAAATATAGCATGAAGCAAAAAGTGTTAACACATCTGCTGGTACCACTTTATATAATATTTCTTATGATCTTCAAAAATGAAATACGTTTGTATTCAACATGTGCCTTGCGCAAACGTGTGTTTGTATTCAGTGTATGGGACAAAAAAGTGGACGGGGTCAAACGTTTGACTCCGCCCACATTGAGCCCAGCCCCGAATTGCACACTGCAGTCAGGGGTATTTGGTCCTGTGTGCATTTACAGGTGATTTGAAACTATGTGCAATTACAGGTGATTTTAACACTTGTTATGATAATTTTTCACTTGCTTTATTCAAGTGTCAAACATCATTTTTTGTACACGTGATTTTTTTCGCCTGTCCAGTGTGCATTTACAGGGGATGAGAACGCTTGTTATGGTAACTTTTACACGTGTTCATTACACCTGTCCAGTGTGCATTTATAGGTGATATTAACGCTCTAACCCAGAGACTCTGTCTAGAGTTTCGCTCCAGTTACTGGGAGGGCCGACCTCTGGGGACAGTGGCTGACACCTTAAAGGGGCGGCGACCCCCCCACCGCTCGCCAAGGCCACTAGGGGGCGCAACTACAGCGAGCCAGCTCACTTCCCCATTGATATGGAAGAGAAGGCCAGAGAGGGCTGAGGCTGACCCAGGGAGGGGGGCCCGACCCCCTGAAAAGGGGTGCCTACCCCACCCATGGCCACCAGGGGGCGCCAATATATCCACCCAGCTCCCTTCACCAGGAAGGTTGCCTGACCCCCTCCAGCGGCCACCAGGGGGCACCACTACATCCAGCCATCTCCCTGCCCCAGGGATATCGGGGGTGAGGGCCAGAGAGAGCTGAGGCCAACCCAACGAGGGGGGCCGACCCACACCCAGGGCCACCGGGGGAGCCACTACATCCACCTAGCTTCCTGCACTAGGGAGATCGGGAGAGGGGGCCATCACCGGGAGTTAGATATTAAACTATTGTTTCTTTGACGTGGTCTGCAACTGGGTCTTACCTTCATACCTAATACATTTAGCTATTTGATTTAGAATTTTAAGACCCCTTAAGTTATCAAAAAATATAAAAAGAGTTATTGGATGATACATAACATTTGGCATTAACTGCTATTAGCCAATAGAAATGCATTGAATAACAGATTCACTACGTGGAACAAAAGATAGTCCCCCCCCAAAAATCTAAAGGAAGTTGGTTCTGAAGTGTCTGTCCTATATCTGAGAGATATAAGAATGATCAGGCAACTATTATTATTTATTTTTGTACATGTATTTATCCCCTTATTTTAGGCACAAAACTATTTCCATATATACTTCCATTCATTTTTTAAACTGGAACCCGGGACCTTCAGATGAGTCATGTGAGGCTTGTGGGCATCCTAGGGCAAAACGGAGAAGATCGGGTTTGTGAGAGTCTCAGCTTTCCACAGAGGACTCATATTAGTGTGTAGCACAAACTGTTCAGACGCTACAGACAGAAGTTGGCAGAAGAGGCTGTACCAGCTTCAGACAAGTCTTGGGAATATCCTACAGTGGGCATAATAGTTTGTTGGCCAAACCGTTCGGATGCTACAGACATTTTTGTGAGAAGACCGAATTTCAGGATTCCTCATGGTCTGACAAACACCGCTCTAGCTCTGCCAGTGCGATATCGACGGATGTGGTGGATTGAGATGCAGCCCATGCAAAAAACACATACAGTTGAAGTCGGAAGTTTACATATACTTTGGTTGGAGTCATTAAAACTCGTTTTTCAACCACTCCACACATTTCTTGTTAACAAACTACAGCTTTGTGCATGACACAAGTAATTTTTCCAACAATTTTACACAGACAGATTATTTCACTTATAATTCACCATATCACAATTCCAGTGGGTCAGAAGTTTACATACACTAAGTTGACTGTGCCTTTAAACAGCTTGGGAAATTCCAGAAAATGATGTCATGGCTTTAGAAGATTTTGATAGGCTAATTGACATAATTTGAGTCAATTTGAGGTGTGCCTGTGGATTTATTTCAAGGCATACCTTCAAACTCAGTGCCTCTTTGCTTGACATCATGGGAAAATCAAAAAGAAATCAGCCAAGACCTCATAAACATTTTTGTAGACCTCCACAAGTCTGGTTCATCCTTGGGAGCAATTTCCAAACGCCTGAAGGTACCACGTTCATCTGTACAAACAATCGTATGCAAATATAAACACCATGAAACCATGCAGCCGTCATAATGCTCAGGAAGGAGATGCGTTCTGTGTCCTAAAGATTAACGTATTTTAGTGCGAAATGTGCAAATCAATCCCAGAACAACAGCCAAGGACCTTGTGAAGATTCTGGAGGAAACAGGTACAAAATGATCTATATCCACAGTAAAACGAGTCCTATATCGACATAACCTTGAAAGGCTGCTCAGCAAGGAAGAAGCCACTGCTCCAAAACTTCCATAAAAAAGCCTGACTACGGTTTGCAACTGCACATGGGGACAAAGATTGTACTTTTTGGAGAAATGTCCTCTGAATAGAACTGTTTGGCCATAATGAACATCGTTATGTTTGGAGGACAAAGGGGGAGGCTTGCAAGCCGAAGAACTCCATCCCAACCCTGAAGCATGGGGTGGCAGCATCATGCTGTGGGGGTGCTTTGCTGCAGGAGGGACTGGTGCACTTCACAAAATAGATGGCATCCTGAGGAAAGAAAATTATGTGGATATATTGAAGCAACATCTCACAACATCAGTCAGGAAGTTAAAGCTTGGTCGCAAATGGGTCTTCCAAATGGACAATGACCCCAAGCATACTTCCAAAGTTGTGGCAAAATGGCTTAAGGACAACAAAGTCAAGGTATTGGAGTGGCCATCACAAAGCCCTGACCTAAATACTGTAGACAATTTGTGGGCAGAACTGAAAAAGAGTGTGCGAGCAAGGAGGCCTACAAACCTGACTCAATTACACCAGCTCTGTCAGGAATGAGCCAAAATTCACCCACCTTATTGTGGGAAGCTTGTGGAAGGGTACCCGAAAACGTTTGACCTAATTTAAAGGTAATGCTACCAAATTCTTATTGAGTGTATGTAAACTTCTGACCCACTGGAAATGTGATGAAAGAAATAAAAGCGTAAATTAATCATTCTCTACTATTATTCTGACATTTCACATTCTTAAAATAAAGTGGTTATCCTAACTGACCTTAGACAGGGACTTTTTACTAGGATTAAATGTCAGGAATTGTGAAAAAATGAGTTTAAATGTACTTGGCTAAGGTGTATGGAAACTTCCAACTTCAACTGTATCTCTAGCCGAAACAGACGGATTTTGATGGGGATTTTTTTCTTATGTTAATTAGATTTCTGCTGTGCACGACCATTGTAGGCCAAGGGTTAATTCGGATTGATGTGTCTTTCTTTCGACACATATCTCTGTCAAATAAATTATGAATATTTAAATATTTTATTTGGATGGGCAAGGAGGTGTGGTAGGGCAGGCCAGGTCCCCTAAGGCCCGCCCATAACGCCGGACTTGCATTGCCATGGTTATGAAGTGTACTACACAAATGGAACTTAAATCACAGAAAATAGATGTTCTGGTGGAAGCTCCAGAGAAGTACTTGGGGTTACAAGATTTTACTGCAGAAGAGTAGCAATTCTTCCATGTTTTTGTATCACAAATTGTAATGGACTCACACTCCACTCCAGTTGGTGGCGGTAAACCACATTTTTGGTTGCCAACCACAGAAGTAGAAAAGAACCGAATTGGGCTGGTTGTATGAACCATTGAGGTGTGATTACAGCCAATGTAACCCAAATAGAGGGATATTCCGCCTGATACATAACAGCTGCGCCTTTCACATTAGTGAACACTTCAACGTTTGACTACACTGCGCAAACATTTAAAGAGGAATACAATCATCATCAACGCCGGCGTTAACTCTCATTCATCAGGGAGCTTTTTACAGGTGTTTCTTTACATTTACCCGTGATATTCTATGCATGATGTCCGTACATTCACTGCGTAAAAGTGCAAGCTCCATCTGCAGTAACATGGCACCAGCATCACTTCCCGTTACATCTTCATTTCTGCCTGCATCTCCGACGCATTGATGGAGGATGACGATTTGGAGTAGCTAGCGGGATAAATCATTAACATATTTGAAATGCCGGCATTCTCGTGTGCCTTTCCTGGCTGTCGCAGGGATCTCCTGGTAATAGTTTTGGTTGTGTTCGTGGGCATTGGATTACCTATTGAAGCCTCTGCCCCTGCATATCAATCGCATGGGACTGAAGGCTCACATTTAACTAATATAACAAATACTAAAAAGGCATTTCCTGTACTTGCCGTAAATTACGAACACGTACGAAAGCCTTTTGAGATCGCGCTATGGATCCTCCTCGCCTTATTGATGAAACTTGGTGAGTATCTGCCTTTGCTTTTGTCACGATTGGGAATGCCCCTTACTGCATTAATTGATATGGATTAATATGACACAGTATAAACCCCTCAACGTCACATTGCGTCATCCATCATGACACTGCAGCTGTCTGCTCAGGGGGTATGATAACTTGATTGAAAGCTTCAGACCCGTTCAGACAGGGACATTATTGCAATACTCTACAACTCGTCAATTCAGACAGGAATGTAATGTTATAAACATACTACAGTTCCTGCCAAGAAGTTTGGACACAGGAGTTAGTAGACCTGCCCGCCCTGTTCCTAATCGCTAAATTGGTGGCAGAAGTGGGATGATACCATAAACGTACTATGGGCACAACGTTCTCTGGTTCTTTATGGCACAGGATTGGGCTTGGAAGCCATACTATTACTATATTATAAGTAAAAGTTGCTGCAGCCATACCCATTGTTCCAGCCCTACTTTTGATCATGAGACACTGCATCTTACCATGGACTTTATAAGCAATTGTCCCTCTCACCAGTCACCACTAGAAATAGATGCACAAGTTCCATAAGATTAGTGTAATGGAAGACTTGAGGATTAAACACTGCACGCCTTGGCAAACATTTGAGTTGGAAATTGTGAGAGTGATGAGAGCAGTTGTTATCATGACCTGCCAGAGTTAGAGGGATGTAGGGGGTCGCTAGGGGTGTAGCTAGTTTTTCCTGTGACTGTACTTTCACTTTTAAAATAGGCTATTGTTCATCTCAGAAAAAGACATACAATATGAAATATTTGTGTATTTCGTATGCACATAACTCTGTGTCCCAAATGGCACCATATTCTCTATATAAGGAATAGGATGCCATTTGGGATACACCCTTTTAAGGGATCTTCCGTGTACATGTTGTCATTTCGGAGTCAGCTTGCCGAGATAGTGATTGGCCGTGGGGCTTTCCCCTCCCTGTCTATCATTGGCCCAGCCGAATAAGTGAAGCTGATTTGGACTTATCTGCTGCAGCAGCAGCAGCTCTCTCCTCAAGGCCAGCCTGCTCTTCTGCACTCTGTGATAACAGAAAGAGGAAAAGAGCTGGTGGGGGCTGATGCATACAGTGGCACATACAGCAGTATACCAATTTCAAACAGTGTCCTAGTCCTGAAATATTTATACTGTAGTCATTGAGACTGACTGTCTCCCAATAGCCTTATCCTTCAGTTATTGTTATAATGAATGGTGTGTCTCTTGGGGGATACATACTGTTGATGAGTTTCAAGTTTTAATGTCACACGCACAAGTACAGTGAAGTCCCTTTCTTGCAAGAACTTCTTGTGAGTTATGTAGGGTTTTTGTGCTTCACGCCCTTGGCCCATCCCAGATGTAATAAATTATAACATTCCAGGACTCAGACATACATTAGGCGGAGACCCTTGAGGTACTGGAGTGGTACTAGGGTTTGCCTGTTTGTATCCACTTGCCCTAAGAAATGTATATCTGGGTTTCAGTTATCTGCAGTTGCAGCACCAGCATGGTTGACCTATGTCTAGCAACTTGTGCAGTAGCATCCTGTGTGTTGCCTGAAATAGAGGTCTAAAAAAAGGCCTTTTTAATTTTTTATGAGAGCTTAGAATGTCAGACAGTGATGCACAACTAACTGATTAGAGCATTTCATTCATCCAATAATTTAGTGGTTATATGTGTACAAGGGCACAACTTTGGTTTTAGAAGTGGGGGGGACGTAAATGTATTTTTATATAATATACATATATATATTATCCAGTCGGGTAAACACTACAAACATCCTACCCAACCGCTAGAGGGTGCAATTTCAGAATGTGGGGGGGGGAGTTAAGTTGCACCCCTGTATGTGTATACTGTAAACCTAAAATAACTATATCCACTTCTACAGGCACAGTTTGTTTTATACAATCTATTGCACATCTGAAGACAATTGCAACAGAGGCTATATCAACATAGGGAGGAAATTGCACACATTCTTGCCTGGATACAGCAATGTCATAGTAATGAACCCACTGCCTTCTACTGACCTAGACCTGTATTCATAAAGAAAAAGATCTAGGATCAGCTTTGCCTTTTAGATCATAATGAATAGGATTACATAAACAGGGGGGACCTGACCCTAGATAAGCACTCCTACTCTGACACTTTATGAATACGGTCCCTGGTGTACGGCAGACAGATATGTCTCTATAATAACATTAACTACCTCATCTCCCCATTTAGGTTTCCATCTGATCCCGCGTCTGTCTGGCGTGGTCCCAGAGAGCTGCCTGCTGATCGTGGTGGGGCTGCTAGTGGGGGGGCTCATCAAGGTGATCGGAGAAGAGCCCCCAGTACTGGACTCCCAGCTCTTCTTCCTGTGCCTCCTCCCTCCCATCATCCTTGATGCTGGCTACTTCCTGCCGATCCGGCCCTTCACAGAGAATGTGGGCACCATCTTGGTGTTTGCGGTGATAGGTAACTAAGCACTGACTGCTAAGCACTTTATCCCTCCAGTGCAATTTGTATACCGATGTATTTGCTATTATCATATTTATAGCATATAGTTAAACTGCCACAAACACATTTCCTAGCCTGGTCCCAGATCTGTTTGTGCTATAATGTCAAACTCCTTGTCATGCCATGGTTAGTGAACTACTACTACTACCCTTGTGAAAATTGTAATTTGTATAAAATAATTTAGTCTTTGCTGGTATTGATACCATGTAATGTCGCCTTATTGAAATAAACCATTGTCCGTGTCCGAAATCTAGCTTGCCTACTACTTACTTAAACTGCATTCTGTGTATACTAATCGTACTACATACTGTTTAGAACGTACTGTTTAAAAACGAATGCAGTCAGCAATAAATATCAGCATACTAGGCTCCTCCTACTGAGAATGCCTCATCTGATGCGCAATTGCGTTGATTCCCGCCATTCATTCATTTTGGTACGGCGCGTCCCCTCAGCTGATTATCAGCTGTTGTCAAACACACGTGGGTCTCGAAAGACCATTCTCTTCCTCAATATTGTGCAGCGAATTCTACTAGATGAAAAGCCGAAATGAGCTGGCATTTAAAGTATACTAAATGTTCAAAATTTCACATACTATAAAAGTATGTTTTTCCTTCATACCCAAAATGCCTGCTATTTAGAACACAAGTACAGGTATTAGAAAGAATGGCTGTGTCCTATCTCTTTCTAGGTACCCTGTGGAACGCCTTCTTTATGGGGGGCTTGCTGTACGCCTTGTGCCAGATCGAGAGCGTCGGTCTGAGCGGAGTTGACCTGCTGGCCTGCCTGCTCTTCGGCTCCATCGTGTCGGCCGTGGACCCCGTGGCCGTGCTGGCTGTGTTTGAGGAGATCCATATCAACGAGTTGGTTCACATCCTGGTGTTTGGGGAGTCCCTTCTCAATGATGCTGTCACAGTGGTGAGTGTTAAAGGCTTTCTAACCAAGTGCATGAATTGAGTAGCAAACTGTGCTTCCAAGAGGAAATTCGGCAACTATTTATGGGCAGTGGATCGAAAAAACCAGCGTGCTTAGGCCCTTCGCCTTCATCAGGGTCATTTGTCACAGTGGGGACGAATCAAACCAGAGGCCAAATTTGATTTGGGGTGATACTGTTAGTTCACTCAGTTGCTGCATTTCTCTTTCTGTGTACAATGTTGGCTTGTTTCCATCAACTCAAGTTAACATGACGGGAGCTGTTTTGTTACTTTATTCCAATGCCAGCTGTGTAAATTTAGTGTTCTTTTCCAGACCCGTGGCTAACGCCACCAGCCCACCCCACTTAACAGGCAGCCAGTGTTCTCACAGCTGAGGAGAATGAGCATAATCCATTTTCTATTAACCATGACGGAGCACTTTCCTCTCTGCTAGCGGCTAACTGTAAGGTACACTATATATACAAAAGTTTGTGGACACCCCTTCAAATTTTGGGATTCGGATATTTCAGCCACACCCGTTGTTGACAGGTATATAAAATCGAGCACACCGCCATGCAATCTCCATAGTAAAACATTGGCAGTAGAATGATCTTACTGGTGAGCTCAGTGACTTTCAACGTGGCACCATCATAGGATGCCACCTTTCCAACAAGTCAGTTCGTCAAATTTCTGCCCTGCTAGAGCTTCCCCGGTCAAATGTAAGTGCTGTTATTGTGAAGTGAAAACATCTAGGAGCAACAACGCCTCAGCCGCAAAGTGGCAGACCACACAAGCTCACAGAACGGGATCGGCGAGTGCTGAAGCGCGTAGCGCATAAAAATCATCTGTCCTCGGTTGCAACACTCACTACGAGTTCCAAACTGCCTCTGGAAACAATGTCAGCACAAGAACTGTTCATCGGCAGCTTCATGAAATGGGTTTCCATGGCCGAGCAGCTGCACACTAAGATCACCATGTGCAATGCCAAGCATCGGCTGGAGGGGTGTAAAGCTCGACGCCATTGGACTCTGGAGCAGTGGAAACACGTTCTCTGGAGTGATGAATCATGCTTCACCATCTGGCAGTCCGACGAACAAATCTGGGTTTGGTGGATGCCAGGAGAACGCTATCTGCCCAAATGCATAGTGCTAACTGTAAAGTGCTTCCAACTTTGTGGCAACAGTTTGGGAAGGCCCTTTCCTGTTTCAGCATGACAATGCCCCCATGCACAAAGCGAGGTCCACACAGAAAATGGTTTGTTGAGATTGTTGTGGAAGAACTGGCCTGCACAGACCCCTGACCTCAACCCCATCAAACGCCTTTGGGATGAATTAGAACACCAACTGCGAGCCAGGTCTAATCCCCAACATCAGTGCCCAACCTCACTAATGCTCTTGTAGCTGAATGGAAGCAAGTCCTCGCAGAAATGTTCCAACATCTAGTGGAAAGCCTTCCCAGAAGAGTGGAGGCTGTTATAGCAGCAAAGTGGGGGGACCAACTCCATATTAATGCCAATGATTTTGGAATGAGATGTTCGACGAGCAGGTGTCCACATACTTTTGGTCATATAGTGTAGATGGCATTTGACTGTGGCTCACTCACCGGCTCACTGTATGCGTAAACATCTATTAATAGCAGTTTAGGTGCTTTTGGCAGGTGTAGATATTACTCAGCCAAATAGCTCTGACTATGCCAACCCGGACCACTGATTCAGCTATCACCCAAACAGGGGATGTTGGTTTAATGGAGCAGTAAAGCAATGGGAGGGTATTTACTGCCTGGCGGGGATAATGGCCTCAGTGTTCCAAAAGACTGAAGAGCTGAGAGGGGCTGATGCCAGCTAGGCTGCATGCCAAATGGCACCCTATTCCCTACATAGTGCAACCACTACTGGTCAAAAGTAATTCACTATATACTACGAATAGGGTACCATTTGGGACTCGACCCTAGTATCTTGTGCTTGTTTGAAGGATACCATTTAGATAGTCCACATGTTGTTTACATACCATGTATAATCATGTTACCATTCAACCAATAGGTCAAGTGAAGCAAATGGATAATGTGTCTCAGCATATAACACGGGTGTTGGGATATACTGGTATAGTGGTTAGAGGACCCTTGGCTTGAAATCAAGTCTGATCAAGGATAACGTGAAGCAGAATCAAATCGACAGCTATAGCTAAATCTAGTTGATTGAATATTGCTATTTCCTGGACATATAGTCTGTGTCCCAAATGGCACGCTATCCCCAATGTAGGGTGCCATTTGGGACTCACTCACAGATGTCTGCGAATTTCCACTGACCCCTCCTTCGTCCCTCCATGCAGGTTCTGTACAACCTGTTTGAGGAGTTCTCCAAAGTGGGGACGGTCACCGTATTGGATGTGTTCCTAGGCGTGGTGTGTTTCTTCGTGGTGTCCCTAGGAGGGGTCCTGGTGGGTGCCATCTACGGCTTCTTGGCAGCCTTCACCTCTCGTTTCACCTCTCACACCCGCGTCATCGAACCCCTTTTCGTCTTCCTATACAGCTACATGGCCTACCTTTCCTCCGAGATGTTCCATCTCTCTGGTATCATGGCGTAAGTAGCTATTTGACAGAGAACAGATGTGTATTGATAAGGAGATGGCTTCAGTATGTTACCTGGAGCATTATGGTTACTGTAGTACATCATGCTACAAGTTGAACTGACAAATGAACATGAAGTTACAATGAAAATCGTCTTGTACTACCTTCCGTAGTTTGATAGCATGTGGGGTTGTGATGCGGCCCTATGTGGAGGCCAACATATCCCACAAGTCCTACACCACCATCAAGTACTTCCTGAAGATGTGGAGCAGCGTGAGCGAGACGCTCATCTTCATCTTCCTGGGCGTGTCCACGGTGGCAGGGCCGCATGCCTGGAACTGGACCTTCGTCATCACCACCGTCATCCTCTGTCTGGTGTCACGAGTACTGGGTCAGTATTATGCAAAATGCTAATTCTTTAAAGATTTCCATAAAAGTTACAGTAAAACAGATGCAATAAAAATGTGGAATAAAATGTTCAAAACCAAAATGTAAATACACTAACATTAAAGTATAACCTTTTTCATCTGTTCATTTATACTTGGGGGAAAAACATATTTATTTTATCTGTCTGTGTATTACAGGTGTGATTGGCCTTACATTCATCATAAACAAATTCCGTATTGTCAAGTTGACCAAAAAGGACCAGTTCATTGTGGCCTATGGTGGCCTGCGAGGGGCCATAGCTTTCTCCCTGGGATACCTGCTGTCAAATAGTCACCAAATGAGGCACTTGTTCCTGACAGCAATCATCACTGTCATTTTCTTTACTGTGTTTGTGCAGGTGAGGCAGACAATCTGAATGATGCTCTAAAGCAGTGCTTCCCAACACCTCCAGTAACCCCAACAGTACACTTTTTTTGTGAAAGTCACCCAGTAAAATACTACTTGAGTAAAAGTATTTGGGTCTAAATGTACTTATGTATGAAAGGTAAATGTAATTTCTAAAATATACTTACTTAAGTATCAAAAGTATGTGTAAATAATATACAATTCCTTATATTAAGCAAACCAGACGGCACAATTTTCTCCCATTTTTATTTATTTATGGATAACCAGGGGCATACGCCAAAGCATTTGTGTTTAGTGAGTCTGCCAGATCAGAGGCAGCAAGTATGACCAGGGATGATCTCCAGATAAGTGTGTGAATTGGGCAATTTTCCTGTCCTGCTAAGCATTTCAAATTGTAACGAGTACTTTTGGGTGTCAGGGAAAACGTATAGAGTAAAAAGTACATTATTTTCTTTAGGAATGTAATGAAGTAAAAGTTTTCAAAAATAGAAATTGTGAAGTACAGATACCCCCAAAAATGACTTTAGTAGTACTTTTCCTTAGGTACTTTACACCACTGCTGTTGGAGGTACTGGAGTTGGGAAACACTGCCCTAAAGCATAAGTGTCAAACTCATTCCATGTGGAGTCGAGCGTCTAGAGGTTTTTGACCATCCATTGTTCTTGATTGAGCAATTAAGGTTACTGATAAGTTAGGAACTTCCCACACCTGGTTGTCTGGGTGTTGAAATTCAAGGAAATAACAAAAATCAACAATGTTTGCCCCTCCATGGAATGAGTTTTGACACCCCTGCTCTAAAGTTCAAACATTCCTTGACTCTGCTCCAAAATGTTAGTGTAAATCTCTGAAAAAGTGAAACGGAACACTTTGACCTGCTTGTAAAGACAAGGTTCACTTTACACCTACTGCTTTTCTGGGTGTTTTCAGGGTATGACAATCAGGCCCTTGGTTGAGCTACTTGCTGTGAAGAAGAAGAAGGAGAGCAAGCCTTCCATCAACGAGGAGATTCACACAGAGGTAATCTCAGAAACCCAGAACCAAAATCTTGCGTAACAGCATCACCTGTTTATGTTAGGTACAGTTGAAGTCGGAAGTTTACATACACCTTTGCCAAATACATTTAAACTCAGTTTTTAAAAAATCCTAACATTTAATTATTGTAAAAATTCCCTGTCTTAGGTCAGTTAGGATCACCACTTTATTTTAGAATGTGAAATGTCAAAATAACAGAATTATTTCTTTCATCACATTCCCAGTGGGTCAGAAGTTTACATACACTCAATTAGTTTGGGTAGCATTGACTTTAAATTGTTTAACTTGGGTCAAATGTTTCGGGTAGCCTTCCACAAGCTTCCCACAATAAGTTGGGTGAATTTTGGTCCATTCCTCCTGACAGAGCTGGTGTAACTGAGTCAGGTTTGTAGGCCTCCTTGCTCGCACACACTATTTCAGTTCTGCCCACATATTTTCTATAGGATTGAGGTCAGGGCTTTGTGATAGCCACTCCAATACCTTGACTTTGTTGTCCTTAAGCCATTTTGCCTCAACTTTGGAAGTATGCTTGGGGTCATTGTCCATTTGATGCACTATTGTAAAGTGGTTGTTCTACTGGATATTATAGGTGAATGCACCAATTTGTAAGTCGCTCTGGATAAGAGCGTCTGCTAAATGACTTAAATGTAATGTAAAATGTAAATTTGGAAGACCCATTTGCGACCAAGCTTTAACTTCCTGACTGATGTCTTGAGATGTTGCTTCAATATATCCACATCATTTTCTTTCCTCATGATGCCATCTATTTTGTGAAGTGCACCAGTCCCTCCTGCAGCAAAGCACCCCCACAACATGATGCTGCCACCCCCATGCTTCACGGTTGGGATGGAGTTCTTAGGCTTGCAAGCCTCCCCCACTTTCCTCCAAACATAACGATGTTCATTATGGCCAAACAGTTCTATTTTTGTTTCATCAGACCAGAGGATATTTCTCCAAAAAGTACAATCTTTGTCCGCATGTGCAGTTGCAAACCATAGTCTGGCTTTTTTATGGTGGTTTTGGTGCAGTGGCTTCTTCCTTGCTGAGCAGCCTTTCAGGTTATGTCGATATAGGACTCATTTTACTGTGGATATAGATACTTTTGTACCCGTTTCCTCCAGCATCTTCACGGGGTCTTTGGCTGTTGTTCTGGGATTGATTTGCATTTCTCGCACCAAAGTACGTTCATCTCTAGGAGACAGAACGCGTCTCCTTCCTGTGAGGTATGATGTCTGCGTGGTCCCATGGTGTTTATACTTGCGTACTATTGTTTGTACAGATGAACGTGGTACTGCCAGGCGTTTGGAAATTGCTCCCAAGGATGAACCAGATTTGTGGAGGTCTACAAATTTTTTCTGAGGTCTTGGCTGATTTTTTTTTTTTTTTTTTTTTTTTTTTGATTTTCCCACGACGTCAAGCAAAAAGGCTCTGACTTTGAAGGTAGGCCTTGAAATATATCCACAGGTACACCTCCAATTGACTCAAATGATGTCAATTAGCCTATCAGAAGCTTCTAAAGCCATGACATCATTTTCTGGAATTTTCCAAGCTGTTTAAAGGCACAGTCAACTTAGTGTATGTAAACTTCTGACCCACTGGAATTGAGATACTGTGAAATAATCTGTCTGTAAACAATTGTTGGAAAAATTACTTGACATGCACAAAGTAGATGTCCTAACCGACTTGCCAAAACTATAGTTTGTTAACAAGAAATTTGTGGAGTGGTTGAAAAACGAGTTTTAATGACTCCAACCTAAGTGGATGTAAACTTCCGACTTCAACTGTACATCTGTCCACTAGATATTACACACGGGTGACAAGCAGTATTATTATACTGTAATATGGGTCCTTACATAGTACACTAAAGTTACTGCATGGTTAATCAGACTTTGTAAACACTCCTCATTTTCTCTCTTAGTTCCTGGACCATCTCCTCACAGGCGTTGAGGGTGTCTGTGGCCATTATGGGCATTATCACTGGAAGGAGAAGTATGGATCCCATGCCATTGTGAAATAAACATATTAAAAGGATTGATATCGTTTTGGGGGCTGGAATAAAGCAGCCATTTTATTCTTCACACATCATGAACTCTTTCTCCATATTTCTATCTCTCAAATCAAATTTTATTTGTCACATACACATGGTTAGCAGATGTTAATGCGAGTGTAGTGAAATGCTTGTGCTTCTAGTTCCGACAATGCAGTAACCAACGAGTAATCTAACCTCTCGCTCTCCATCCATCTCCTATTCTTTCTGTTTTTCCCTCTTTCCATTCCTCTACTCTCCTCATATCAGGCTTAACCGCTTCAACAAGACCTACGTGAAGAGGTGGCTTATAGCGGGCGAGAACTTTAAGGAGCCTGAGTTGATCGCCTTCTACCGCAAGATGGAGCTGAAGCAGGCTATTATGATGGTGGAGAGTGGCCAGCTGCCCTCAGCTCTGCCCTCCACCGTCTCCATGCAGTAAGTATTGCCTCCTATTTCTGTTTAAGATATACTTATTTTTTTCCCCTGGAGTGCAACCTGTCCTTAGTACTTATCATCCGTGCAGTAAGAGTAAGGGCCTATTACTGTCCACATCCACTCATCTCCACCAGAGGCCACTGTTGGCTTAAGCTTAAATCATAGTCCACGGACGCTAGGACGCGATAGTCCGGCGTCCCATTGTGACATAGCTACGCAGCTTTCAGACCATCATCTGCGGTGGACGCACAGCCTGAATGCGCACCTCCCCACAATTCCCAACCAACGTGTCTCTGGTACACATCCTCTATTCATTTGTGTTGAATGTGTTGACAGTTGAAGAAATAGCTTGAGCTGCACTAAGAATTTGAAAAGTATTAAAGCCAACAATCCAATGTTCTAGAACACTGCTGCGTGTACACGTACACATGTGGTACTCTGTTAGACCCTTAACCTAGTCCCAGATCTGTCATGCGGTGTGACAATGACCAGGAGTTGGCAAGACCAAACAAACCGACCTGGAACTAGGCTATACTAACAAGTGGCCTGTCTGTTCCTGACGGTGGTGTGATGGCAATTTTGGTCATATCTTTAATCTGTGTCTCCGAAGGAACATCCAGCCCAGAGTCATTCCACGGGTCTCTAAGAAACGGGAGGAAGAGATCAGAAGGATCCTGAGGTCCAACCTGCAGAACAACAAGCAAAAAGTAAGTTACAATGAATGAATTTGGTTGAAATTGAATGTCTGAAGGGAAATTAGGTTTGCCACCTGAGGAAGACAGAAAAACAGAATATGCACACAGGCATACCCTCCGTGCCTCCTACACTGAGTTACATTTTTTTAGTGTAAAGTATGATGTCTCTGAGATATTTCTCAGAGATATTATCCCCGGGCACCAAGCAACACCATTTTCACATCCAGTTCCTTCTTTCCCCAGATGCGCAGCAGATCCTACAGCAGACACACTCTGTTTGACGCCGATGAGGAAGACAACGTGAGCGAGGTGCGCCTACGGAAGACAAAGATGGAGATGGAGAGGAGGGTCAGTGTGATGGAGAGGAGGGTAAGTGTGATGTAGAGGGAGGGGTAAGTGTGATGTAGAGGGAGGGGTCAGTGTGATGTAGAGGGAGGGGTCAGTGTGATGTAGAGGGAGGGGTCAGTGTGATGTAGAGGGAGGGGTCAGTGTGATGTAGAGGGAGGGGTCAGTGTGAAGGAGAGGGAGGGTCAGTGTGATGGAGAGGGAGGGTCAGTGTTCGGAATAGACCCCAGTCCAGTGTTCTTTCTTGACCACGGCTATGTCTCCAACCTTGCAGAGATTTTGCCTCATTGCAATAATGAAGCATATTTGTGACGTTGTAACAATACTGTTTCTGCAGATGAGCCACTACCTCACTGTTCCAGCCAACCGGGAGTCACCTAGGCCTGGAGTCAGGCGAGTCAGGTTTGAATCAGGTCTGTCAGTCTAACACACCTGGGTCGTATTCATCAGGGCACACCGCAGCACGATATTGTAGAATGAAAACAAGCATTTCTTATTGGACTGAGTTCAGATAGTACCTCCCTGTTTCGGACCATTTTCTTCTGTTTTGTGCCTTGTTGCTTCTGTCCGTCACTAAAACGGTTATAATTCCTAAAAAATGTGCCACTGTATATATCCATATTATGCTGTCATATTCAATATGAATATAAATATGCAGTAAAAAGAGTTCAGATTTGTCACGTAAGTGTTGATAACAGACCTGGGATAACTAGTTGTAACTATGCTGTGTGGAAAGTAACTATTTTTTGAGGGAAACAAATAGTTACTTCAAATATACAGATCCCTAAAAATGACTACTTTTCTAAATGTACTTTAATACAGATCTGAGAAAGCAACTACTTTTTTGAAACTATAGAGCACACACAATCTCACCAGATGGCAATTTTGGGATATTTGTTTCCTTTGACACTGAATAGCCATATTTTGTTACTGTTAGTGTAACCGATGTGAAATGGCTAGTTAGTTAGCGGTGGTGCGCGCTAATAGCGTTTCAATCAGTGACGTCACTCGCTCTGAGACTTGAAGTAGGGTTTCCCCTTGCGTTGCAAGGGCCGCAGCTTTTGTGGCGCGACGGGTAACGATGCTTCGTGGGTGTCAGTTGTTGATGTGTGCAAGGGTCCCTGGTTCGAGCCCAGGTTGGGGCGAAGGGAGCGACGGAACCTACACTGTTACCTACACTGCATTCTCAGTAACACTTAACATTAAACTGTTCTTGTGTAATAAAACTGTAATTACTTTTGTAGCAACATGTATTACCATGTTACATAATACTTTGGCAATTGCATTTTATTTGCATGGCAATGAGCTGAGTTTTTGTAACTACTGTACACAAGGAATACTGATTTACTTATTCCACTTATGTAATTACTCCATTTTTGTGCAAATATAAAGCAATTTTCAACGTTCTATGTATCAACAATGTTGCTATTGTAATAATCAAAGTTACTACACGTATAAGAAGTTGATGTCAAGTGTTACTCTACCTTATGTCTCACTCATTATGAACATATATTTGTTCATCATTTTGAAGCTGAAAAATTGGTCTACTGTAATGTTGAGATGATTCGATGTCCCTCGTATTTAACTCTAGGCAATATTAAGATTCATATTTAAGAGCCATCCAAACCATGTGTTATTTATCATGTATTTAGACTATTTCAACTAACTGTTGTAGTTTTTTGGTTCTTAATCAAATATTTGGAAGCCACCTAATAATAAAGATTTTTAAATAATGTGCATATATTCAAATACCTTTTTATTATTTGGTTTTTCTGAGATGTATTCAAAATACTTTAAAATATTATTTGTTTTTCTGAAACCTGTATTTGAATATCAAAGAAACTAGTTGCCTTTTAGTTAACTATATTCGACTACCTTGAGTATTTAAAAAGTAGTTTTTAAAAAATAAAATACAACTATTTTCTGCCCAGCTCTGGTTGATAATACTTTCTTTCTTCAAGACAACCAGGTTTTCAGTGCTGACAGTGTCCCTACTGTCCACTTTGAGCAGCCTTCCCCTCCCAGCACACCTGACGCTGTCAGCCTAGAGGAGGAGGTACCCAAGAGGCCGAGCCTGAAAGCAGACATAGAAGGACCCAGGGGTAATGCTTCAGACAACCACCAGGGCGAGCTGGACTACCAGAGACTAGCACGCTGTCTAAGCGACCCCGGTCCCAATAAAGACAAGGAGGAGGACGATCCATTCATGTCCTGTTAAAGAACATCTTTTAAACTATAGCGCTTCAAATGAGGAGAATAATAGGATTCCACTATTTCAGAAGCTCCTTAATTCTCCTCTGGCACTTACTTGTATGAGATGGAGATTTTTCTATGGCAACATCTCAAAGTATCTCATGTATTGAAGGACATTTCTAATTTATCTCAGTGCCGTTATTGTTGTATTTCTCATGTTTGGGTCCTTGTTCTTTGGTATTTTTGATGTAAGATAATGTGAATAATTTGCCAAAGGTTCACGTGCCAATTTTTCTTGAACCATTTTTCAATATCATGAAATCATGTGTAAAGATTTGTTTGGTTTTCAGAGATTTTTAAAATGTTTTTTTGTTATGTAAAATCACAGCTTCCTTTTAGAGAGGAATGTAGGTTTTTGTCAGCACTTCAACTTAATGTTTTTCACATGATAGTGCTTCTCATTCACTTTGTTTGCATGAATAATAAATATGTTTTCTCAGGGACTGCATCACATGGTAGCTGGCCAACTACCCTTAGCAGCCAGAAAACACACTCCTGGTAACTATATAAATACAAATGCAATTTCCAGTATGTCTTTTGACTGGATAAAAGCCTTTTCATTGGAAGCAAGTTGCAAAATAGATTCCATATCCCACGAAGTAATCCCACTCATGCCTTGTCTCCACTGTATTTGGGTCTGAAGCTGTCAAAATCAATTTAGACTTGTAAGTGATTGTTTAAAAAAAAGGAAGTTGCCAAGTTGAATAATTTTTATAAGAAAGACAACGCAGGCCTATTTGAAATGGGTTGAATTGTTAGCAGTTTGTACTGAGAGGGAAAACAAGCTTTACAGATAATATGCATCAGAAATTAAGATGACTTTCATGACTGAGTTTAACAATAAAGTGCTTATAAAATAAAAATATTTTGTTGGACATTTTAATAGTGAGATTTGCGGTAAAATAATCAGGGGTCAGTGTGTAGCCGAAGCCTGAAATTGATGAGAGAGAGGAGTGGGTGAGCGAGAAAGGGCCAGTTGCCAGGACCACAAATACAAATTCCATCTAGACACCGTTGCCCTAGAGCACACAAAAAACTATACCTCGGCGTAAACATCAGCGCCACAAATAACTTCCACAAAGCTGTGAACATGTGCCATCAAAAAGAACATACAATTTGACATATCAATTAGGATCTGGCTAAAAATACTTGGATCAGTTATAGAACTCATTGCCCTTCATGGTTCGGCAGTCTGGGGTCTCACCAACCAAGAATTCCCAAAATGGGACAAACACCAAATTGAGACTAAAATATCCTGTGTGTACAACGTAAAACACCAAATAAATGCATGCAGAGCAGGCTGATACCCGCTAATTATCAAAATCCAGAAAAGAGCCGTTAAATTCTACAACCACCTAAAAGGAAGCGATTCCCAATCCTTCCACAACAAAGCCATCACCTACAGAGAGATGAACCTGGAGAAGAGCCCCCTAAGCAAGCTGGTCCTGGGGATCTGTTCATAAACACACCCCACAGAGCCCCAGGACAGCAACACAATTAGACCCAACCAAATCATGAGAAAACAAAAAGATAATTACTTGACACATTGGAAAGAATTGACCAAAAAACAGAGCAAACTAGAATGTTATTTGGCCCTAAATAGAGAGTACACAGTGGCAGAATACCTGACCACTGTGACTGACCCAAAATTAAGGAAAGCTTTGCCTATGTACAGATTCAGTGAGCATAGCCTTGCTGTTGAGAAAGGCTGCCATAGGCAGACCTGGCTCTCAAGAGAAGACAGGCTATGTGCACACTGCCCACAAAATGAGGTGGAAACTGAGCTGCACTTCCTAACCTCCTGCCAAATGTATGACCATACTAGACACATATTTCCCTCATTAAATAAAAAAAAGACTATACATACCCACAAAGAATTTGAAAACAAACCCAATTTTGATAAACTCCCATATCTATTGGGTGAAATAACAGTGTGCCATCACAGCAGCAAGATATGTGACCTGTTGCCACAAGAAAAGGGCAACCAGTGAAGAACAAACACCATTGTAAATACAACACATGTTTATGTTTATTGATTTTCCCTTTTGTACTTTAGCTATTTGCACATATGACATTTGAAATGTCTTTATTCTTATGGAACTTTGGTGAGTGTAATGTTTATTGTTTATTTCACTTTTGTTTATTATCTACTTCACTTGCTTTGGCAATGTTAACATATGTTTCCCATGCCTATAAAGACCTTAAATTGAAGTGAAATTAAGAGTGGGTTAGTGAGAGAAAGACTGACTGAGTGACATTTTATTGGAGGGCCCCACCCTCCCACCTTGCTAGCAAAACATTTGTGCAGCCCTCCTCTTGACAGCAGAGAGAAGTTTGAGTTAATTTCCTGTAATTCTATATATTTTTCCATAGGCATTAGAGAAAATGTTGCAGTTTTAAAGCAAGTTTGCTGCAATTCTACACTTTTTGCCATGGGGTAAAGATTTTGCAATTGTATTACTATACTGAACAAAATATAAATGCACCATGCAAAATTCATTGATTTTACTGAGTTACAATTCATATGAGGAAATCAGTCAATTGAAATAAATTCATTAGGCCCTAATCTATTGATTTCCCATGATTGGGAATACAGATATGCATCTGTTGGTCACAGATACCTTAAAAAATGGGTCTCACAATGGGACCTCAGGATCTCGTCGCGTTTTTTTTGTGCATTCAAATTGCCATTGCTAAAATGCAATTGTGTTCATTGTCCATAGCTTATGCCTGCCATTACCATATCCCCACTGTCACCATGGGGGCACTCTGTTCACAAAGTTCACGTCAGCAAACTGCTCACCCACATGACGCCATACATGTGGTCTGCGGTTGTGAGGCCGGTTGGACGTACTGCCAAATTCTCCAAAACTATGTTGGAGGCGGCTTATGGTAGAGAAATTAACATTAAATTATCTGGCAACAGCTCTGGTGGACATTCCTGCAGTCAGCATGCCAATTGCACGCTTCCTCAAAACTTGAAACATCTGTGGCATTGTGTTGTGTGACAAAACTGCACATTTTAGAGTGACCTTTTATTGTCCCCAGCACAAGCTGCACCTGTGTAATGATCATGCTTTTTAATCAGGTCCTTGATATGCCACACCTGTCAGCTGGATGGATTATCTTGGCAAAGGAGAAATGCTCACTAAAAGAAATGTAAACAAATTTGTGCACAAAATGTGAGAGAAATAAGCTTTTTGTGCATACGGAACATTTCTGGGATCTTTTATTTCAACTCATGAAACATGGGACCAACTCTTCACATGTTGTGTTTATATTGTTGTTCACTGTAACTTCATGCAATTCTACTCGTTTTGCCATGGGGTGGAGAGAAAGACTCATAGCTGTCATCGCTGCTAAAGGTGCTTCTACAAAGTATTGACTTAGGGGTGTGAATACTTATGTAAATGTAATATTTCTGTATTTCATTTTCAATACATTTGCAAAAATGTCCAAAACATGTTTGCACTTTGTCATTATGGGGTAGTGTGTGTAGATGTGTGAGAAAAATCTATATATTTGAATTCAGGCTGTAACAACAAAATGTGGAATAAGTCAAGGGGTTTGAATACTTTCTGAACGCACTGTATGCCCCCAATGCAATTATGCAGTCTAATACAACCACAGTGGGATTTGAACTGTTTTTATACTGTTTCTCAAATTAATTGTGTATATTTTAAAGTTATATAACAACATTCCATTGTTATTTAGCATTCTCTAGTCCAAATATGGAGCCCAGCTGGGCTCCCCGCTTGTGCCATCAAATCCCTGCAACTTATCCAGAACGCTGCAGCCACCCTGGTCTTCAACCTTCCCAAGTTCTCCCATGTCAGCCCACTCCCCTGCACACTCCACTGGCTTCCAGTCGAAGCTTGCTTCCACTACAAGACCTGAGAGTCCCTGCCCATCTTCTCAAAGCATGTGAAACCCTACCTCTTCAGAGTATCTTAAATACTATGCCTGTGCTATGTGCTTGTCCCACCTAGTTATCCTAAGATGAATGCCCTAACTTTAAGTCGCTCTGGATAAGAGCGTCTGCTAAATGACTAAAATGTAAAATTATTACACTATTTGTATCCGTTCATCAGTTTCAATTGGGGACTTTCATTTTGAAGCCGAACCGCAAATTCCAGTATTGTGGCTCATCCTTATTGTGGCTAGCTTCACACAGGTACTGTACAGTATCAGAATTCTGAACATGCTTGAGTGAACGAGACCTGATTAAGAATGGCTCGTGCGTTCATAAAATCGCTATGACGGACGAGTGGATGTTATCGCCATACTCTGGGAAGATTTAACGTTGGAATTCTACTCAAACTAAATAAGTTCAATTATTTTCTTTATGTTGTAACGGCCACGAGGGAAAATGTAAGGAGACAACAATTGACTTTATCAACAATGTAGCTGTTGTGTTGGCAAACTGAGACGAGATGATTTTCAAAACGCTCGCAGGTAAAACTTCATTCGTGGGGCTTCGTTTACCGCAGACATTTCTATTCTTACTGTTTCTCGGAAGTCTGGGATTTGGAGCTTTGTTCTTTTTGCCTGAAACATCTCGTTTGAAACGTATTTTTCAACATAATTCGGACAACTCGGCGGTTATCACCGACTCTATGAATGGACAAAGTGCACAGCCCAGCTCACCCATTGGATATGGGCTCATTGGATCCGCTCAGTTCGGTATTGGAGTGCTACGTATACAATCACAACTCTCATCTTCAAATGGAAAACAGACAAATAATAACAAGGAAAGTAGTCAAGAAACAGCTTCAATAGAACATACGTCTGAAGGTGACGCTGCAGACAACAAGGTGAATACAAGGGGCGTGGTGGTATCGAGTCGCGCGCGCTCACCTGTGAGAGTGAAGTTGAGGAATTGTATGCTGAAACCGCCATATGGCACAAATTATGGAAAACCTAGTGATCCTGAATCTCTGCAGCGTCGGGAGAAAGTAAAAGAGGTAAGTGGTGGTGATAGGCCTATGCATTGCCATATGGTATCATAATAGGATAGGATAACGCGTTGCTACAGACAGGTTTATGTGGAGAAGGCAGGAGGACAATACTAGCTTGAGCAATCAATGTCTTTGAGCAAATAACTGTTAATGGCAACAACATGCTTGAGGCTGTAGGTCTACTCAATGATTCACACTTTTAAGTTAATTAGGATCTATTGTGAATTTTATACTAAATAGCCTGGATTCAAGCACAGCCCCCAGACTGAAAACGATAAGGTTTCTCCTCACTGTTGCCCATGAGGGAATGCAGTTGGCATCTTTTTAAAAGCCAGACAAATTCATCAGCAGGCTGCATATCTCCAGGTCAATAATGGAGCTGCATGGTAAGTGTGTGGGTTGGCAGAGGTGGGGTGCAGGGGTCATAAAGCCTACTGTACAGATCTCTTGAGGTAATGCTGATTGATTGGCAGGGCTGCTCCAGTCGTCCAGACACTGGGTTTCTGTCCCAAATGGTAACCTATTCCCTACATAGTTCACTACTTTTGACCAGAGCCCTATGAGTAGTAGTGCACTATATAGGGGATAGGGTGCCATTTAGGATGCACAGTGCACCTCATTGTTCTGGGGCACAGGCTCCTGACTGTCGAACATGATGATTCTCCTGACTCCCAACAGTCACATCCGCTGTTCACCTTTACCTGACACTACTTATTACAAACGTCTCCAAAGCCACACACACACACACACACAGCAACTAGGGGGGTGAATATTCCCACACACAACGTACAGTAGCTTCTTTCATTCAAACAGCGAATAGAGATATATTATTTACCCGGCAAGCTATTTGCAAAGCCCATGACTGTAGAGCAGCTGTAGACTGTGAGTGATCTATGTTGCTATTCAGCCACGATTCTCCTGAATGAAACAGAAGCTTTTATTCTTTTGATCTGTTTTTCATAACTGGGCTACTTACAGTCAAACAGAAGCTTTCTTTCATAGAAATAGAGGCTCAAAACTTCAGAAAGCTATTACAGTATCATATCAGTTAAGAATTGTACTGCCAGAGATTGGTCTAACTTGGGTTCTTGTTCATTTCTTGGCAAGGAGAATGTGACTTATCTTTGGCCTCATTTGGATATTCATTGTGCGGAAGTATAAAATGACATTGACACGGCTGCAACAAAGCCAAGCAAGCTTGAATGTCAAACTAAAACCCCTTCAATTTTTATACAAGATCTTTCTTTCTTCCTAATGTTCTGATCAATGGACGCTCCGTGTCATTTCAAAACCTCTGGAGGGGAAATGGGGCCATCTGATACTTTATTGAAGGCAGATGACTCAGAGGTGCCAAAGATCCCATCCAGAATAGGTCATCTTGATTACAAAGGTCAACCCCAAGGCTTTTCCCGGTGAAAGACCATGAATAGGCCTACCTGTCTTCCTCACTGGTACTGCTGTTTTGATGAATAACGCAACACATAATCTCCAAAGTTCATCTCTCCCTGTTCTCTCCACCTGTCTCACACATTGTCCTATCACCACAAAAGCCAGAGCCAGTGTCAACAGAACTACAGTCTTTTTCTTTTTTTTGTTCTCTTTTTCTTTCCCTAACACAGTTACCGACAGTTACCTCAAGATAACTGCTAATCTATGCCAAGAGGTAATAAGAAACAAACTGATATACAGTTACTGCTTATTGCGACTCACTGTTGGTAGATTGTTGACAAGGACTGCAGGCAGAGGAGTTGTTTAATGGAGTAGGTTATTAGCTCTTGAGATATAAACAGACCCCATGGTGAGAGAAGTTAATTTGGCAAAATTAGATGCATATTACGATAATAGAATGTGTAAGCCATTATATGCATAAGCCATGTGAATAAGTAGGCTGAGGAGATGGATGGATGTTGGTTGTTACTAATGTTACTGGTGGTTCCAGAAGGAGCCCTCGGATCACAGAAATGTGATGCTTGAATGACCTCATCCTATTGCAATGATATAATTTCATGGAGATTATGAAACGACTGCAATGAGCTGTTCAATTTTGATATTAAAACTAATTAAAGGTTTTCATCTGTTTGTTTATCACTAGAACTAGTATACTTATTTCACTGAGATTCTACCACATGTATTTTTATTTCAGATGATGAAGTTTGCTTGGGACAACTATAAGCGCTACGCATGGGGGGAGAATGAGCTGCGACCACTCTCCAGGAATGGCAATGATGGCAGGACATTTGGTGAGTAAATGGCTCCCTGGACGTACTATATGGCATACCAGTACCCTGCTTCTGAACATACTCTATCTACATGGAAGTTTATAAACTAATGTCTGCAGTTAATGGCTCTGCAGTGCAGTCCATAGCAGTTAATGTTTCTAGTCTGCAGTAGAGTCCATTGTGTGTTGGTGTCACAGGTGGGTTAAGAGGTGCCTCTATCGTGGACTCTCTGGATACCCTCTACATTATGGGGCTTGGTGAAGAGTACCAGGAGGCCAAGGAGTGGGTGGAGAACAACCTGAACCTCAATGTAGTAAGTGGGTCATTTTTCCCTTATTACAAATAATTCATGTTGTCAGTGGGGCTATACATAGGCCACTTTAAATCTAATCCAGCTGTTTAAATCTAATCCAGAACAGCGTGCAGACAGGTTAGAGTTGGATAGGGACGTCACTCTGAGAATGGTGGACCTGCATATCAATCATGGTTCAGGCAGGGAGATTATGCCCGCTGTGAAGAAAATGAAATACATCCTTAAATAACCCTGGAGCCAAACCTCCGACAGCTCGTCAGACACAATAGAAAGTATCCCTCGTCTGTAATGAAAAGCGCTCTCGCTCTCTCTCTCTCTCTCTCGCTCTCGCTCTCGCTCTCGCTCTCTCTCTCTCCACACAGGGTGGAGAGGCGTCTCTGTTTGAAGTGAATATCCGCTACGTGGGTGGCCTGCTGTCTGCCTACTACCTAACAGGAGAGGAGGTGAGATCCATCCATCATAGTTTATTCCTCACATTTCTACATTGCTTAACAGCGGTATTACTCAGGTATAATGTCTCCCACCGTTATATGAGGCCTAAAGATATCTGTCTTCCGGAAAACAGCTCTACATCCTCTTGCCTGATAATGCGGCCGTTCAAATGAATGACCTAGAATCAAAGAGAACCACCATCACATCCTTGGTTGATGTGTGCAGTTGTCAAAAGTTATATATCCTATAATTCATCGATCACGGACAGATTAGAGAATTCCATTAATACTTCACACATCACTGAAATGATGTAGGTTGATTGAGTTCTGGAATTTATCCACAATCAAGGCATTCTTTTTCGGAACTAAGCAGGCTCTGTCGTAGAATGATTCCATTGCAGTTGATCCATTGTGGGGATGGTCAGTTATCACAGCTGGGAACAGGATCAAGAACCAGACTATGAAGTAATTGTCACGTCCTGACCAGTATAGGGGTTATTTGTATTTGTAGGTTGGTCAGGACGTGGCAGAGGGTATTTGTTTTATGTGGTTTGGGGTGTGTGTGTTGTATTTAAAGGGGGTTTGATTTGTTAGTTCTGGGTTTTTGGGCACTGTTCTATCTTAGTGTATTTCTATGTTCTGTCTAGTCTTTTGTATTTCTATGTTTTGTTTATTGGGGTTGGACTCTCAATTGGAGGCAGGTGTTTTCTAGTTGCCTCTGATTGAGAGTCCTATATATAGGTATGTGTTTTGTTTTGTAGTTTGTGGGAGATTGTTCTGTGTATAGCCTTGCGCCTTACCAGCCTGTATATAGTCGTTGTGTTTCCTTTGTGTACGAGTTTATTTTGGTTCTCCTTCTTCACCAAATAAAAGAAGATGAGTGCACATATTCCTGCTGCGTTTTGGTCCACTTTATCCGACGACAACCGTTACAGTAATTAAGAATACCGTTTTAGGGCTCAGTTGTGCCTTCTCTAATTAAACAGTCTTAAAATCTGGGGCTGTATGTATCAAGTGTCTCAGAGTAGGAGTGCTGATTTAGGATCAGTTTAGCCTTTTAGATCACAATGATTACGATAACATGGACGGGAGGAACCAGATCCTAGATCAGCACTCCTGCTCTGAGACATTTAACACATACAGCCCCAGGTATGACAATTGGGAGGACATTCAGCACCATGGACAGCTCCCAACAGCCTGTTTTTCTCCTTGTATGGTGATCAATTACACTGGGTGAGATTACAGTATATTTTCAGATTACCATGGCAACATGACTACCAGTATTACCTTCCTCTGCCAGAGCACTTTTCTTCACAAGGTTGTGCTCTCAGTTCTTGATGTGATTACAGGCTGTGCAATTTCAAGGAAACTTGTTCAAGCCTTAAATAATTGTAAAGAGAGAGCTGTATTATCTTGATACAGTCGTTTCAGAAATGAAAGAAAACATAACATACTCATCACAGTACCGGTTTCATTATATCCTGCAGAGTGTTTTCTCAGACTTTTATATTGAGGGTTAATCAAGACTGCTTGTTGGTGGTTGCTGGCTGCTTTGTTCACAAACAGAGGCAGTAATTGGTTTTAAAAGAATGCATCATTTCAGATAGACAGAACACTGCTACAGGCACAATGTGTCCCAAGCTCTTCTTTGACTCCAACTTTGGCTTTACTTTGGTGAAATTCTTTCTTTTAGCTGCATGTCATATTTTGTACGTTTGTCAAGCTGTGCCTGTGGATTTATACAGGTTGTGTATCATTAGATAATACTTATGTGGTCCACCTGGATACTAGGGCTGGGATGATACCAGTATTGAGATATTTGTTAGTATTGTGGTATGGAAACAAAACACGAAGAGGGATTTAATGTTAAAAACAAACATCATTATGTTGTCATCCAGAGTCACTTGTATTTATTTTCTAAACTATAGAAGACAATATTTTACATAAAGCAGGTTTTAAAGGACCAAAGAGTTTGGTCTTCTTTGTGTTTTTATTTTTGCTATGGAAAAAATAGTGTAATACTGGTATTGTCACAGCCCTACTGGATACAACAAGGAGAGTCATTAGGCACCTTTCCTTTGGGGACATGCAGGACAGGAAACAATAAATGGGACACCAACTTTGCCACAGCTGTTATTAACACTCCCTGAAAAGTGATACACTGACAATGTCATTTCAGCATAGAAGTGCTTGAACTAGATGCAGTCTACAAAAGATGAACTACAACGAAGACTACAACACTCCTCCCCTTTCCTTGTCCCTTGCCAAACCCCACCCGCAACCAGACAGACACTGAGAAGAGGGATAGAAGAGGGCACGAAGCCCTGAGCTGTCCCATAAAGTCACACATCTACTACTTTAGATGAACTGAACTGAGCTGTCTCCACCGAACTGAACTGACTTAACTGAACTGATTTAACTGGACTGAACTGAACAGCTCTCTTGTCTCTCCAGGTGTTTAAAAGGAAAGTGGTGGAGCTGGGGAGAAATCTGTTACCTGCCTTCAACACTCCCACAGGCATACCACATGGAGTTGTCATCCTGGCTGGGTGGGTAGCATTTCCTAGTTGGGTATTTAATACCTCTTCTGCTGGAGCAGGGTCGTCTTCACTGAAACAATGTACGTAAACTGACACATTGTAGCTATGCTGTTGTAGGTAGCGTAATTCTTGGACTGTAAATAGATTGCAGGACTATATATCGTGATCTAATTAGTTGCAGCGTGTCATCATGCGTTACACTTGATGAACTCTGGATTTATCTAATCCCGGTAATACTATTAAAACCACAGTGGAAAAGACATTTGGAGAGAGAGAGGGAATCCATCCTGTTCATTTTTACTCAAAATGCATTTTCACTGCAGAAGTGAGAGTCATTATATTCAGTTTTGCCTGATGGCCCAGCTCTCCTTCCTAGTCCCTAGGGAAAGTAAGTGTGAAGTGAATGAGAAGTGTGAAGCAATCTGCCATGGCCATTAGAGGGAGGGTAAACTAAGCTGGTGCTCCTGGCAGCCTGTCAGCTTCCCTCTCCCCAGCTGTCAATCAATGGCTTATCTGGGATCGATGTGTCAGGTGTCTGGGAATGACAGAGGCTCAGAGTGGGGGAAGATCAACATCCCCCTCCTCCATATCTAAATATAGAATATTATGGAAGTGAATGAGGAACAGGTCTGGGTAGAAGAGAAAGACTAACAGGTCAGGATCTGCTCCTAATCTATAGCAGAATAGACTCTTGTCATCATGATTATTCTCCAGGTTCTTTTATCAGAAAGACAAAATAATATTTCAGACATGAACCGTGCTGTCTGCTGACAACTGGACAAAAAGAAGGATATCTAAGACACAACTATAGATTGTCTCAGCCTATAATGGTAATTCTATCCAATCAATGCTTTTCTGTCACAACAAGTACTTATCCGCCTAGCCAATCAAGGCTTGTCACAGTTAAAAATGATTATTCTGTGTGATCAAAGCTGGTTAGAGCTTACCACATATAATTCTGTCTGACTACAGGTATCTCCAATAACACTGTGAAATAATAAGCCTGTGAAATTACTCATTTTAGGGCAACACACTGATATTTCCGCCATGTGCATTAGAGAGCATGACAGCCAGCACCTTTGCAGAAGAGCAGAGGAAATGATACATTACTACATAAATATTACATAGCCAGTTTGAGTTGAATGTAAGTTATTCAGCTAACCATGGTGCAAATTACGGGGGAGTCGGGGGCTCAGCTCCCCTGAATGAGACGTTAACTCCCCTAAATGCAACAAAAGTCCAACTTTGGGGAGGGTCTTGAAATAATGTCAATTTAACACGTTTCCTATTTGTTTAGAATGCAGTGGTAAATATGTTTTACATTGGAATATTTTATTTTCATATTTACCAATGAAACGAATACCCCCCACCTATGGTTTAAAAAAATGTATTTCTATGTGGCGGTGCTGTCCATCCAGTAGTGCTGAATTTCGGCCTCAGCTGACCCCCTTTATGTGTAGATGTTCCTTTGTACTTCCTCATTTTCGACATTTGTTTGCCATGCGACTTTGTTAAAAATAGCCTTTATTCCAATGCATTTGATTTATCCGTTGATTTATCATTGTTTGCTTTTGTCGTTCAGCTGTTTGGAGCTCTCGTTGTTTTGTTTTTCAGATGCGCGAGGGTACTGGTGATCTCTGCATCAGAAGTAACAGACCATTTTATTTAGCTTCATTATGTTCTATCAATATTTGTTTTCATTCCTCGATCAGATGATGATGATGATGGTCAACAATATCACATAGGCTTACATTATTTTAGGATTTGTGTGCTCATGAGATCTGTTTTCACAGCGAAACATCATGAAATGTTACGTAGGTGTAGTTACACTTACAGTGCATTTTCAGATATCTCCAAGATCAATGATTCGTACAGGTTTTAGGTTCAATGTTCTAATTCAATTGTTAAATGCTTAACAATGATAAATAACACTGTTATAAATGTCATTAATGTAAGGAAAGAAAGGTAGTGTTTTATGTCACATGATCTTTGAAGTCTCCCAAGCATTAACTCATGAATTATGGACAACTCATGAACTATAGTGTAAAAAAGATTCAAGTAACTTATTGTTATGAATGTAGGCTATTCTGCGTGTGTTGATGTCTTTAAAATTGCCTTGGCTGAGAGGGTAGGCTATCGGCATTGGTGTAGGCCTCCTAGTGGAGAGTAAACGCAAGTAAATGCCGTTTACCCACCTTTAAAAAATGTTTACAAAAATAATGCATTGAAAGTATAGGGAGAGTTACTTTTTTTTTTACCGCGACCAGCAATCAGAGTTTACCCACCAATTTTTTTTTTACCGCAACATCACTGGCTACCAGTAGGCCTACATATATTTGAGGTTCATGGTAATACACATTGTAGCCTAGTCTAGTAAAAGTTGACAGTGTGTGTTAGGGTGACCATCCTGTTTTTCCCAGGACAGTTTCAGCCCCATTTCAGGTGTCCCAACTACAAAAAAATATAAATTTGTCAGCAAGACGCATCAATTAATGTAGACCTAATCAATGGCCATCACTGAATGACATTAGACACACTTTTTGGTGTTTTGTAACAGATGTCTATTTCCATTCATCAAATGCCATGCAGTTTGAATGCTGTAATTATTTTGGAGTGGACGAACATGCCTACCTTTTTGAAGTGATTTGTTTGACAATCAGATTAAAATATCATGACTGGTTGTGTTCATGCCACATTAAAAGGAAATTCATTTTTACCGTTTAAATGACCTCTTTATTATTAGGCCTATATTTAATTTAAAAAATACAGAGACCCTGGGATGTCATGGTGTAATTCAGCTAACCGAACAGTATTAGCAACTTAACCCTTACATTTCAACAAATGTAGAATTTGCAAATTGTGAGGATCATTGTGTTCATAAAATTCTGAATGTGCCCAATGCATAATGTATGTGTTATTGCTGGTACAACTTCTACAGGTAAATGTTACATTTCTCTTGCCTGGCTACCCAGACTCCTTGCACCGGCCAAACGCTACGCTGCGCCCACAGACTTTTCCGGAATGGTTCTGGATCCGAGTACCTCCCCGACCCTTCACCGAATGTGAACAAGTTCGGGACTGTCTGATTGGTCCAGAAACAGAATGGGTTGGGCTAGAGCCAGAACACACGGGGGCGGTTTGAATAATCGTAATTGGCTTTGATACTCTGATTGGTTGGAGGCGATCCAATCGCTCCTCATCACCACAAACAACTTCAATGATGGCTGTCTCAGACTAAAGTATGTAGCAAACGACAAAGCAGCGGAAGAATTTAGTGTGAGTCATCAGGCTAGCATTTCTCTCTCATGTCTGTTCCTGTGTTAGTGATTCCAGGAGGTCGTCCGGAGGGGATTTAGGGAGGAGCAGTGTTCTAGCAGAGTTTGGAACCCTGCATCTAGAGTTTGTTCATCTGTCAGAACTCACCAATGATTCCATTTATACCGAGAAGGTGAGTGCTGTAACTCCACAAGCTTCACATATAATGCTTTTGTTTTCAAGTCTTTAAAATCAGATGTAATGTGAAAAGAACACGTGCTTAGAAAGAATAACCCATATTGAGCTCAACTGTTAAATAAATTAACTTGTTTTTTGTCTCTCTCGCTCTCTTACTTCTCTACACCCTCAGGTTATGAATATTAGGAAACACCTGAACCAACTGGACAAGCCACGTGGCCTCTACCCAAACGCTCTCAACCCAGTCAGTGGGAATTGGGAACAGCGTAAGTCACCATCTGACTATTGAGTGATTGCAGTCCTTCATTAAACTAAGAGGGATTACATTGTTCTTTGATGTTATTGTCCTGTCTGAAACCAGCCACTTGTGTTATATGGCATGGCAGATCATGCGTTATTGCTTATCTTTTTCAGATTATGTCTCCATTGGGGCCCTTGGTGACAGCTTCTACGAGTATCTAATAAAATCCTACCTGATGTCAGACAGGACAGATGAAGTTGCTAAAAGAATGTACTATGCTGCACTGGAGGTACACATACAGTCTATGGTTGCATGCTATAACCACATTATGCTATAGCAGAATAGCAATAGGTGAAGCGTGAGAACAAGAACAGAACCATAGAACAGAGCACGAAAAGGGAAAGAGAGATTGCGAAAAGAGGCAAAGACATTTGATGAAAAATATATATATATATTTTTATTAATATCAATTTACCAACATTTCTGAAAATGGATATATCGCATTTTGGAATGAAACTCTTCACATGTTGTTTACTAATGATACCCATCTACTGTACACTGCTTTAGGCCATAGAGAATAACCTAGTCCAGAGGTCTCCTGGGGGGCTGATCTACGTGGCTGAGTGGAGAGGGGGTATCCTGGACCACAGGATGGGTCACCTGGCCTGCTTCTCTGGAGGGATGATCGGGATCGGGGCTGAACACGGCAGTCCAGAGACCAGGCAGCACCAACTGGACCTGGCTGCTAACATCACCCATACCTGCCACGAGTCCTACAGACGTACACGTAGGAACACACATTATATATATATATATATATATATATATATATATATATACTCAAAACCCAGTTCAAAGCCCAATCAGATGCCTTACAGGGTGTGTAATTGACATGCTGTCATGGCATATTCACAATTCATTAATTAAAGTCTGAACCGTTTTTACTATAGGGCCCCACAAAGAGGATGGATTCAAAATGAATCGCCATTAGTTAATGCTTTTTTAATCAAGGTGTTTTTATTTGGCTTTTCAGTATTTTACAGGCGAAGGGCGAAAACAAACAACGAATCCTCTACCACTCTCAATCCTATGCTCCAACAAAGCCCCACCCCCAACCAGATATGGCATTACATCATTAGTTATTGCTTGACAGGTTTAATAGTTAGTCACCTGTAAAGGTGTTAACAGTAAGAATCCACTAAAAGGATGGACTAATGATGAATTACCATTAGTTAATACTTAACAAGCTTTCCTAAATAGCATGATCAATAACAAAACAATAACAATGTCACATCTCTTACATAACATTAACTAGCATTACACATTTTATTCAATTTAATTGCCTTAGATATTTACATGACACAATTAAGTAATATGGGAACTTATGTAGAGATTAAGTTAGAGATTTCAGAAAATGTTTGAGGGACATTCATATTGCCATTGTATGTGAAAAGGTGTCACTCTGATCTCTCTGAAGGCCTGTGTAGTTGTCACCCTGATCTCTCTGAAGGCCTGTGTAGTTGTCACCCTGGTCTTTCTGAAGGCCTGTGTAGTTGTCACCCTGATCTCTCTGAAGGCCTGTGTAGTTGTCACCCTGGTCTCTCTGAAGGCATGTGTAGTTGTCACCCTGGTCTCTCTGAAGGCCTGTGTAGTTGTCACCCTGATCTCTCTGAAGGCCTGTGTAGTTGTCACCCTGATCTCTCTGAAGGCCTGTGTAGTTGTCACCCTGATCTCTCTGAAGGCCTATGTAGTTGTCACCCTGATCTCTCTGAAGGCCTGTGTACTTCTCACCCTGGTCTCTCTGAAGGCCTGTGTATTTGTCACCCTGGTCTCTCTGAAGGCCTGTGTAGTTGTCACCCTGATCTCTCTGAAGGCCTGTGTAGTTGTCACCCTGGTCTCTCTGAAGGCCTGTGTAGTTGTCACCCTGATTTCTCTGAAGGCCTGTGTAGTTGTCACCCTGGTCTCTCTGAAGGCCTGTGTAGTTGTCACCCTGATTTCTCTGAAGGCCTGTGTAGTTGTCACCCTGGTCTCTCTGAAGGCCTGTGTAGTTGTCACCCTGATCTCTCTGAAGGCCTGTGTAGTTGTCACCCTGATCTCTCTGAAGGCCTGTGTAGTTGTCACCCTGATCTCTCTGAAGGCCTGTGTAGTTGTCACCCTGGTCTCTCTGAAGGCCTGTGTAGTTGTCACCCTGATCTCTCTGAAGGCCTGTGTAGTTGTCACCCTGATCTCTCTGAAGGCCTGTGTAGTTGTCACCCTGATCTCTCTGAAGGCCTGTGTAGTTGTCACCCTGATCTCTCTGAAGGCCTGTGTAGTTGTCACCCTGATCTCTCTGAAGGCCTGTGTAGTTGTCACCCTGATCTCTCTGAAGGCCTGTGTAGTTGTCACCCTGTATGTCATCATACTCATCAGGGTCTGCGAAGATGTTGTCAAGGGTTTCATAAATAGAGGCTCTGGTCCTCACACTCACATCTGACAGCACTTTCTCCTCTGACATCACGTCCTATTCTATCACTTCCTTCTCTGACATCACTTCCTGCTTCTCCTCTTCAGTGTACAGTAGATGAGAACTGAAGCTTTAGCAGCCAGGGCAACGCCCACAGAAGCCAGTACAGAACGCAAAACAGACACTGCGAAGACACACCTATGTTAAGGTCCAAGAGGGTAGAGTTCTGAGCTCCTATCTTGTTCTCAGCCATACAGTAGTACTGGATCATGTCTCCCAGACTGACACTTATGTACTGTTCTCTTCCTTCTCCTGTCTGGTCGACTCTCACTTCAGTCCCATTGCTCATGTACCACGTTTAAGACGTCACTGGTGGGTTGGCATCACTGCTGCAGCTCAGAGTCACGGACTGCCCTCCTCTATTTCACCACTGACTGACACTGAAGTGTTCTTGGGGCCATATTTCACAATAAGTGTACCTCCAATGGGAGATTCTCAAGGCCTCTTACAATAGAGAAGTAGCTGCCTGAATGCCCTTTTCTGACTGCCTGTAGAAACATGACCTTGGACTTGGACTAATGGTATCCCAGCAGTTACCAAGGAGACATGCAGGAGAGTGAAGATCCTCACATCCTTTTACAGCACAGGAGTAACTGCCTGCTTCCTCACTGCGGACTGGGTCTTGGTACAGGTTGATGTTCAGGGTTTGGTAAATGTTGCCCATTCTTGTACCAGATGTAGCCCCAAATGTCATGAAGCCACTCAAAACGTCTGTAATACCCTTTCGTCATCTGTGAAGTCTTCGGGAATGGTCTTGTCCTTCCATTTCTTATTGTTGCCATAGTTAAACCTGACTAAGTCACCTGTCCGCAAAAAGTCAGCATCAGGGAAATTGTAGTTCATGTTCACTGACGAACCCTCTTAAGGCACAAACTTCCTTCTCATTGCAAATCACTGCATCTACATTCGACAGACTGGCTATAAAGAGGAACAGTCCTGCAAACATGCTTCTTGCCAAAGTGACGGGCATCAGTTAGAATGTGAAAGGGAGATCCTCCAATACCTACCAACTTACTGGCAGTGCAGTTGAAACAAAGTGTTAGTTTGAGAATGTGTCTTAATACCTAATGGAAGCCAAGCTTCAGTTTCTGATACAGATCTGATTTCCTTTTAAAGTGTGTTTATCAAGATGCATAACTCATAGGGTGGACATTGAGGCTATAATGAGTTATATATTCATAGGTCCACATAAAAATCAATGTACAGTGCATTCAAATCAAATCAAACTTTATTTGCCACATGCGCCGAATACAACAAGTGTAGACTTTACCGTGAAATGCTAACTTACAAGCTTTTAACCAACAGCGCAGTTCAAGAAGAAGAAAATATTTACCAAGTAGACTAAAATAAAAAGTAATAATAAAAAGTAACACAATAAGAATAAGGAGGCTATATACAGAGTCAGTGTGCAGGGGTACAGGCTGGTTGAGGTAATCTGTACATGTAGGTGGGGGCGAAGTGACTATGCATAGGTAACAAACAAACAGGGAGTAGCAGCAGTGTACAGGGGGGGGGGGGGGGGGGGGGGATCTTGTCCGGTGGTGATTTTTATGAATTGTTCAACATTCTAATGGCTTGGGGGTAGAAGCTGTTGAGGAGCCTTTTGGTCCAAGCGCTCTGGTACCGGAGCGCTTGGGTGACTGGAGTCTCTGACAATTTTATGGGCTTTCCTCTGACACCGCCTATTACATAGGTCCTGGATGGCAGGAAGTTTGGCCCCAGTAATGTACTGGGCCATTCGCACTACCCTCTGTAGCGCCTTATGGTCAGATGCCGAGCAGTTGCCATTCCAGGCTTTGATGCAACCGATCAGGATGCTCTCGATGGTGCAGCTGTAGAAACTTTTGAGGATCTGGGGGCCCATGCCAAATCTTTTCAGGCTCCTGAGGGGGAAAAGGTTTTGTTGTGCCCTCTTTACGACTGTCTTGGTATGTTTGGACCATGATAGATCGTTGGTGATGTGGACACCAAGGAACTTGAAACTCTCGACCCGCTCCACTACAGCCTTGTCGATGTTAATGGGGGCCTGTTCGGCCTGCCTTTTCCTGTAGTCCACGATCAGCTCCTTTGTCTTGCTCACATTGAGGGAGAGGTTGTTGTCCTGGCACCACACTGCCAGTTCTCTGACCTCTTCCCTATTGGCCGTCTCATCATTGTTGGTGATCAGGCCTACCACTGTTGTGTCGTCAGCAAACTTAATGATGGTGTTGGAGTCGTGTTCGGCCACGCAGTCGTGGGTGAACAGGGAATACAGGAGGGGACTAAGTACACACCCCAAAGGGGGCCCCGGTATTAGCCTGTTATGGACAGGAGTTCCGTGAGCGGAACCCCTAGCCAACAGCCAATGTAATAGCAGGGCGCGAAATACAACATTTTCTCAAACATACAACTATTATACACCATTTTAAAGATAAGAGTCTCCTTAATCCAACCACAGTGTCCGATTTCAAAAAGGCTTTACGGCAAAAGCAAAACATTAGATTATGTTAGGACATCAACTTCACAAGAAAAACCACACAGCAATTTTCCAAGCAAGGAGAGGCATCACAAAAACCAGAAATACAGCTAAAATGAATCACTAACCTTTGACAATCTTCATCAGATGACACTCCCAGGACTCAATGTTAGACAATACATGTATGTTTTGTTAGATAAAGTTCATATTTATATCCCAAAAAAACATTTTACATTGGCGCGTGATGTTCAGAAAATGTATTGCCACCCAAAACTTCCGTTGAATGAGCACATCAATTTACCAAAATACTTATCATAAACGTTGATAAACTTTAAAACAGTTATTGAAAGAATTATAGATACACTTCTCCTTAATGCAACCGCTGTGTCAGATTTTAAAATAGCTTTACGGCGAAAGCACATTTTTCAACATTCTGAGTACAGAGCTCAGCCATCAAAGCAAGCTATACAGTTACCCGCCAAGTTCTGGCTTCCCTTACCTTTGCTGATCTTCGTCGGAATGCACTCCCAGGACTCCCACTTCCACAATAAATTTTATTTTTGTTTCGAAATACTCCATATTTATGTCCAAATACCTCCTTTTGTTCGCGCGTTCAGATCACTATCCAAAGGCATAACGCGTGAGCGTAAAACAAGAGACAAAAAGTCAAATAGTTCCATTACCGTTCTTAGAAACATGTCAAACGATGTTTACAATCAATCCTTAGGGTCTTTTTAACATAAAACGTTGATAATATTCCAACCAGACAATAGCGTATTCATTACAGAAGAAAAAGAAGGAGCGGCGCGCCAAACGTGCCCACGCAGTAAACAACTCACTGGTCCCAGGCAGTCCACTGATAGACTGAGCTCCTATTCTCTGCCCAGTAACAGTAGACGGATGAAACAAGTTTCTAAAGGCTGTTGACAGCCAATGGAAGCCTTAGGAAGTGCAATGTGACCCCACAGACCCTGTAGTTTCGATAGGGATTAGAAAGAAAAACTACAATCGTCAGATTTCCCGCTTCCTGGTTGGATTTTTCTCAGGTTTTTGCCTGCCATATGAGTTCTGTTATACTCACAGACATCATTCAAACAGTTTTAGAAACTTCAGAGTGTTTTCTATCCAAATCTACTAATAAAATGCAAATATTTGACTCTGGGCCCGAGTAGCAGGCAGTTTACTCTGGGCACGCTTTTCATCCGAACGTGAAAATACTGCCCCCTATCCCTAACAGGTTTTAAGGATCAGTGTGGCAGATGTGGTGTTGCCTACTCTTACCACCTGGGTGCGGCCTGTTAGGAAGTCCAGGATCCAGTTGCAGAGGGAGGTGTTTAGTCCCAGAGTCTTTAGCTTAGTGATGAGCTTCGTGGGCACTATGGTGTGAATGCTGAGCTGTAGTCAATGAACAGCATTCTCACATAGGTGTTCCTTTTGTCAAGGTGAGAAAGGGCGGTGTGGAGTGTGATTGAGATTGCATCACCTATGGATCTGTTGGGGCAGTTTGCGAGTTGGAGTGGGTCTAGGGAGTCTGGGAGGATGCTGTTGATGTGAGCCATGACCAGCCTTTCAAAGCACTTCATGGCTACCGACGTGAGTGCCACGGTGCGGTAATCATTTAGGCAGTTTAGCTCGTCTGGTAGGCTTGCGTCACTGGGCAGCTCGCGTCTGGGTTTCCCTTTGTAGTCCGTAATAGTTTTCAAGCCCTGCCACATCCGACGAGCGTCAGAGCCAGTGTAGTAGAATTCAATCTTAATCCTGTGTTGACACTTTGCTTGTTTGATGGTTCGTCTGAGGGCATAGCGGGATTTCTTCTAAGCGTCCAGATTAGTCTCCCTTTCCTTGAAAGCGACAGCTCTAGCCTTTAGCTCGATGCGGATGTTGCCTATAATCCATGGCTTCTGGTTGGGATAGTCACTGTGGGGACGACATCATTGATGCACATATTGATGAAGCCGATGACTGAGGTGGTGTATTCCTCAATGCCATTGGATGAATCCCGGAACATATTCCAGTCGGTGCTAGCAAAACAGTCATGTAGTGTTGCATCCGCATCATCTGACCACTTCTGTATTGAGTGAGTCAATGGTACTTCCTGCTTTAGTTTTTGCTTGGAAGCAGGAATCAGGAGGATAGAATTGTGGTTAGATTTGCCAAATGAAGCGAGGCGAAGAGCTTTGTATGCATCTCTGTTTGTTGAGTAAAGGAGGGCCAGGATTTTTTTCCCTGGTTACATATGTGACATGCTGGTAAAAATGTGGTAAAACTGATTTAAGTTTGCCTGCATTAAAGTCCCCGGCCACTAAGAGCGCCACTTCTGGGTGAGCATTTTCTTCTTTGCTTATGGCCTGATAGAGTTGGTTGAGAGCTGTCTTAGTGGCGGCTTCGCTTTGTGGTGGTAAATAGACAGCTACGAATAATACGGATGAGAACTCTCTTGGTAGATAGTGTGGTAAGGTACTCTTCCTCAGGCAAGCAATACCTCGAGACTTCTTTAATATTAGACATCGCGCACCAGCTGTTATTGACTAAAAGAGACACACCCCCACCCCTCGTCTTACGAGAGGTAGCGTCTCTGTTCTGCCGGTGCATGGAAAATCCCGCCAGCTCTATATTGTCTGTTTCTTTGTTCAGTTACGTCTCGGTGAAACATAAGATGTTACAGTTTTTAATGTCCTCTTGGTAGGATAATCTTATTAGTAGGTCATCAATTTTATTTTCCAACGATTGCATGTTAGCAAGGAGAATGGAAGGCATTGGGAGTTTACTCACTCGCCTCCGGCTTCTCAGAAAGATCCCCGATCTGCGTCCCCTTTTCCTGCGTCTTTTCTTCACGCAAAAGGCGTGGATCTGGGCCTGTTCCAGTGAAAGCAGGATATCCTTCTCGTCGGACTTGTTAAAGGAAAAAGTTTCTTCCAGTCCGTGGTGAGTAATCGCTTTTCTGATGTCCAGAAGTTATTTTCGGTCATAAGAGACGGTAGCAGCAATATTATGTACACAATAAGTAAAAAAATAAGTTACACAAAAGGCAAACAAAATTGCACAATTGGTTGGGAGAACGTAAAACGTCAGCCATGTTCTTCGGTGCCATCTTCGGAAAGTATTCAGACCATTGGCTTTTTCCACATTTTGTTACGTTACAGCCTTATTCTGAAATGGATTAAATAGTTTTTCCCCCTCATAAATCTATACAATACCCCATAATGACAAAGAAAAAACGTTTTTTTTTTCTAAATTTCTGCTAATTTATATAAATAAAAAAAACTGAAGTATCACATTTACATAAGTATTCAGACCCTTTACTCAGTACTTTGTTGAAGCACCTTTGGCAGTGATTACAGCCTCAAGTTTTTTTGGGTATGACTCCACAAGCTTGGCACACCAGTATTTGGGGATTTTCTCCCATTCTTCTCTGCAAATCCTCTCAAGCTCTTTCAGGTTGGATGGGGAGTGTCACTGCACAGCTATTTTCAGGTCTCTCCAGAGATGTTAGATCAGGTTCAAGTCCGGGCTCTGGCTGGGCCACTTAAGGACATTGAGACTTGTCCTGAAGCCACTCCAGCGTTGTCTTGGCTGTGTGCTTAGGGTCGTTGTCCTGTTGGAAGGTGAACCTTTGCCCAAGTCTGATGTCCTGAGCCCTCTGGAGCAGGTTTTCATCAGGGATCTCTCTGTACTTTGCTCTGTTCATCTTTCCCTCGGTCCTGACTAGTCTCCCAGTCCCTGCCGCTGCAAAACATCCCCACAGCTTGATGCTGCCACCACCATGCTTCACCATAGGGATGGTATTGGCCAGGTGATGAGCGGTGCCTGATTTCCTCCAGACGTGACGCTTGGCATTCAGGCCAAGAGTTCAATCTTGGTTTCATCGGACCAGAGAATCTTGTTTCTCATGGTCTGTGTCCTTTAGGTGCCTTTTGGCAAACTCCAAGTAGGCTGTCATGTGCCGCTTGGTGGTTCCAAACTTCTTCCAACTTCTTCCATTTAAGAATGATGGAGGCCACTCTGTTCTTGGGGACCTTCAATGCTGCAGACATTTTTTGGTACCCTTCCCCAGATCTGTGCCTCGACACAATCCTGTCTCGGAGCTTTACGGACAATTCCTTCGTTTTTGCTCTGACATGCGATGTCAACTGTAGGACCTTATATAGACAGGTTTGTGCCTTTCCAAATCATGTCCAATCAATTGATTTTACCACAGGTGGACTCCAATCAAGTTGTAGAAACATCTCAAGGATGATTAATATAAATAGGATGCACCTGAGCTCAATTTCAAGTCTTACAGCAAAGTTGTTTTGTTTTTTGATCTGCCAAAAAAAATCTGAAACCCTGTTTTCACTTTGTCGTTATGGGGTATTTTGTGTAGATTGATGGGGATTTGAAATGTTTTAAATCCATTTTAGAATATAGATGTACCGTAACAAAATGTGGAAAAAGTCAAGGGGTCTAAATACTTTCCGAATGCACTGTATACAGTACCAGTCAAAAGTTTGGACACACCTACTCATTCCAGGGTTTTTCTTTATTTTCCTATTTTCTACATTGTAGAATAATAGTGAAGACATCAAAACTATGAAATAACACATATGGAATCATGTAGTAATTAAAAAGTGTTAAATCCAAATATATTTTAAATTTGAGATTCTTCAAAGTAGCTACCCTTTGCCTTGATGACAGTTTTGCACACTCTTGACATTCTTTCAACCAGCTTCATGAGGTAGTCACCTGGAATGCATTTCATTTAACAGATGTGCCTTGTTAAAAGATAATTTGTGGAATTGCTTTCCTTCTTAATGCGTTTCAGCCATTCAGTTGTGTTGTGACAAGGTAGGGGTGGTATACAGAAGATAGCCCTATTTAGTAAAAGACCAAGTCCATGTTATGGCAAGAACAGTTTAAGTAAGCAAAGAGAAATGACAGTCCATCATTTCTTTGTCAATCCGGAAAATGTCAAGAACTTTGAAAGTTTCTTCAAGTGCAGTCGCAAAAACCATCAAGCGCTATGATGAAACTGGATCGCATGAGAACCGCCACAGGAAAAGAAGACCCAGAGTTACCTCTGCTGCAGAGGATAAGTTCATTAGAGTTAACTGCACCTCAGATTGAAGCCCATATAAATGCTTCACAGAGTTCAAGTAACAGACCCATCACAATATCAACTGTTCAGAGGAGACTGCGTGAATCGGGCCTTCATGGTCAAATTTCTGCAAAGTAACCACAACTAAAGGACACCAATAAGAAGAAGAGACTTGCTTGGACCAAGAAACACAAGCAATGGACATTAGATTGGTGAAAATCTGTCCTTTGTTCTGATGAGTCGAAGTGTGAGATTTTTGGTTCCAGCCGCCGTGTCTTTGTGAGACGCAGAGTAGGTGAAAGGATGATCTCATGTGTGGTTCCCACCGTGAAGCATGGATGAGGAGGTGTGATGGTGTGGGGGTGCTTTGCAGGTGACACTCAGCGATTTATTTAGAATTCAAGGCACACTTAGCCAGCATGGCAACCACAGCATTCTTCAGCGATATGCCATCCCATATGGTTTGCGCTTAGTTCAACTATCATTTGTTTTTCAATGGAACAATGACCCAAAACACACCTCCAGGCTGTGTAAGGGCTATTTGACCAAGGAGAGTGATGGAGTGCTGCATCAGATGACCTGGCCTCCACAATCACCTGAACTCAACCCAATTATGATGGTTTGGGATGAGTTGGAGGAAAAAGCAGCCAACAAGTGCTCACCATATGTGGGAACTCCTTCAAGGCTGTTGGAAAAGCACTCCAGGTGAAGATGGATGAGAGAATGCCAACGGTGTGCAAAGCTGACATCAAGGCAAAGGGTGGATACTTTGAAGAATATACAATATATTTTGATTTGTTTAACACCTTTTTGGTTACTACATGATTCCATATGTGTTATTTCATAGCTTTGATGTCTTCTATTATTCCACAATGTAGAAAATAGTCCAAATAAAGAAAAACCCTTTAATGAGTAGGTGTGTCCAAACTTTTGACTGGTACTGTGTTTACAGATAAGCATATGGGTAGCCTGTAGACATCTAAAGTAGAAGTATATTTATATAAGTATAAAGTATTATAAGAGCATCTGCAAGTAGTTGCAGGGAATAAAGTTAACCTGTAAGATTGTAGGACCTGAGTAGGGTGTGATCTAGCTGTAACGCTCCCTTCTCTAGGTACATACTGCCCAGGGATTGAACCCCGGTCTCAATCCCTGAGTGTAGCACCTTGGCAGAAACAATTGTAATCATACAGCTTTCTCTCTAATATGACTATTCTCCAGCATATTACATAATTATGCACAATAATAAAATATTAAATATGCACAATATGACAAATATTAAATATATGCATATCCAGTGTTTTTTAATCAGGTGCTGGAGATCAAACAATATGTTTAGCATAGTGCATTGTCATTTCTAATCCAACCTAAAATCCAACAGCCACTAAACTGGGCCCAGAGGTGTTCCGGTTTGATGATGGAGCGGAGGCCACAGCACCCAGAGTAAACGAAAGGCATTACATCCTGAGGCCAGAGGTCGTGGAGAGCTACATGTACATGTGGAGACTGACCCATGACCCCAAGTACAGAGAGTGGGGCTGGGAGGCTCTGGAGGTGAGGCCATATATTTACAGTGCCTTCGGAACGTATTCGGAGCCCTTGACTTTTTCCACATTTTGTTACATTCCAGCCTTATTCTAAAATTGATTAAATTGTTTTTTCCCCTCATCAATCTACACACACTAACCCATAATGACAATGCAATAACAGTTTTTTTGAATATTTTGCTAATTTATTAAAAGTAAAAAAATATATATATATTACATTTTACATACACTCCCGTTCAAAAGTTTGGCGTCACTTAGAAATGTCCTTGATTTTGAAAGAAAAGCAAACAAAATTGTCCATTTAAAAGAACATCAAATTGATCAGAAATACAGTGAAGACATTGTTACTGTTGTACATGACTATTGTAGCTGGAAAAGGCGGAATTTTTATGGAATATCTACATAGGCGTATAGAGGCCCTTTATCAGCATCCATCACTCTTGTGTTCCAACGGCACGTTGTGTTAGCTAATCCAAGTTTATCATTTTAAAAGGCTAATTGATCATTAGAAAACCCTTTTGCAATTATGTTAGCACAGCTGAAAACTTGTCCTGATTAAAGAAGCAATAAAACTGACCTTCTTTAGACAAGTTGAGTATCTGTAGCATCAACATTTGTGGGTTCGATTACAGGCTCAGAATGGCCAGAAACAAATAACTTTCTTCTGAAACTCGTCAGTTTATTCTTGTTCTGAGAAATGAAGGCTATTCCATGCGAGAAATGGCCAAGAAATGGAATATCTCGTACAACGCTGTGTACTACTCCCTTAACAGAACAGCGCAAACTGGCTCTAACCAGAATAGAAAGAGGAGTGGGAGGCCCCGGTGCACAACTGAGCAAGTGGAACAAGTACATTAGAGTGTCTACTTTGAGAAAGACGCCTCACAAGTTCTCAACTGGCAGCTTCATTAAATAGTACCCGCAAAACACCAGTCTCAACGTCAACAGTGTAGAGGCAACTCTGGGATGCTGGCCTTCTGGGCAGAGTTGCAAAGAACAAGCCATATCTCAGACTGGCCAATAAAAAGAAAAGATTAAGATTGGCAAAAGAACACAGACACTGGACAGAGATATGGCTTTTTCTTGTTTTGGTACCCTTCTCCAGATCTGTGCCTCGACACAATCCTGTCTCGGCGCTCTACGGAGAATTCCTACGACGTCATGGCTTGGTTTTTGCTCTGACATACACTGTCAACTGTGGGACCTTATATAGACAGGTGTGTGCCTTTCCAAATCATGTCCAATCAATTGAATTTCCCACAGGTGGACTCCAATGAAGTTGTAGAAGCATCTCAAGGATGATCAATGGAAACAGGATGCACCTGAGCTCATAGCAAAGGGTCTGAATAGTTATGTAAATAAGGTATTTCTGTTGTTTATTTGTAATACATTTGCAAAAAAAACAAAAACCTGTTTTCGCTTTGTCATTATGGGATATTGTGTGTAGATTGCTGAGGGAATTTTTAAGCCATTTTAGAATAAGGCTGTAACATAACAAAATATGGGAAAAGTCAAAGGGTCTGAATACTTTCCGAAGGCACTGTATATCAATGATAAATACATTACAATAAATTGACCTATGATCCTGTGATACATTTCCTTTCAGCCCATTTTGATACTGTAGTCCTATGTGTGATTACCCTAAAATAACTTAACCATAAAACCAACTACATGTAAAATGGAAATGTTAGTCTGATTCTTGCGGTTAGTTAAAGATGGGATTGTACTTTTATTTTACAGGCTCTGGAGCGACACTGTCGACTTGCCACAGGGTACTCTGGTATCATTGATGTCTACGGCCATATAATTCAACACGACAACCTACAGCAGAGTTTCTTTCTGGCAGAAACACTCAAGTGAGTGAAGGAAAAGATACAAGCATCGTGTGTGTTATCTTTGTCATTTCTCCTTGTTTTTCATTAGCAATAACCATAACATTATTTTACAGTTTGTCATCTCTGTCCGTTTTTACTTTGTCTCTGTCTATATATCTCATCTTAATTGTGTTTTCCTGTCCTCCCTTCTCTATCTTCATATTTTCTCTGCGCTTTACACTAGCAATAACCATAAGATAACGCTATTGTACATTTATTGTATAAAGTTTGTAATATATGTCAGTGTTTGCTTCCTTTTGTACCTAATTTTAATAGTGTTTTCCTCTCCTCCTCTCTGTCATCTCTCTCTCTCTGGTGTGTTACAGGTATCTGTACCTGCTGTTCTCTGACGACGATCTCCTGCCTCTGAAGGACTGGGTGTTTAACACAGAAGCACACCCTCTACCTGTCATCCCCAGGAACTGCTCTCAGGAGAGAGGACACAGACCCAATTGGACTCATTGACAGGCTTATAGGGCTCCTTTTGAAATGGACCATATATGGTGTATGTTCATTGTCAGGCTTAGCTCCAGTGTTTGGCCCAAACATTTTGCCTTTATGTTTCCATCTCTGAGGCCTGGCCCCAAAAAATCCCTAAGAAATGATTGGGGGCCCCCTTTCTGGCCCTAGTCACTTTGATCAAACTGCAGGAGATGGATGGTCAGTGAGACACATATCTCTGTGGATACTGTTGAACTGATTTTGTCTCACTGTGAAAGCTGTTGTTGTTTCTGTGAATCATCAGAAACCAACAATGATTATATATATCTACTTCTTTGCCTCTGTGAGGGAAATTCCCATATCACAGGGAATAAGCTGAACATCAGCTGTCTGAGTGTCAATATTTATTTGTGATACATCCATTGTGCATTAAATCTGTCTGCTATGATAAAAAAAATATTGTTTTTTCAGTGTAGGATTTTCTGTCCATGCCAGTTATTTTTATTATCAGATAATTTCACTAATTGGAAGTCGCTCTGGATAAGAGTGTCTGGTTAAGGACTAAGATATAAATGTCAATATTTCTGATGGATTTCAGCACTTCTCTGACTCACGATGCAAAACACTCCTCGTCGATCAATTTTTATCCTGAACGCGATCCATGGCTTGGAAATTGATTTATAGAAAGCTGCAGTCCCAGGAGAAAGAGGGAAATTATTCATGAGGTCCAAAAAGTGAACAGAGAGCTTACTGAAAATGATTACATGCTCACAACTACCACCTCCCTCTTACTTTCTCTACATGTGCACTATAAATTAGCTTACCCTACATTACTTAAAATGACTTGGAAAAAGTAATATTTGATTTCTTCCCTGATGGCTCAGTTGATTACAAATCTGAGACTTTCATAATCAATAGTAATTTATTAATTTCTGTAATATTAAGATAGGCTACCGATTTTTAAATAGTATGTTCTATGCTTTATTTGATAGATGGGAAACAGGGAGATATATTAAAGGAAGACAAAATGTGTAGATTCAGGAATTGAACCCTGGTGTCACTGCATATCTGCAAATAGCCATGAATGTTTCCACTCAACTACAGGGGCTGTGTATTTTTAGTAGGACTTTGGATGTTGCATTAAGTAAATATTGCCTGGTGAACACAGGGCAATGAGGGCATGGCCCTCCCACAGGTCACTGTGGCATGAGGAAATACCTGAATAACAGGGAGGCAAAATCCCTAACATGGCAACGACCAGTGTGTGTGTGAGGGGAAGGGGGGGGGTGCTTTCTTAATAAAGACACTTGTCACAACCATTGGACTTATCATTCATTTGCCTTTAGTTTGAACAACTGCTTGCTGCTAATCCCAATACTGAGCTGGACATGGCATTCAATGGAAAATGGAAAATCCACAGTCAGGAGAACCATGAAGAGTTTCTTAAAGCAATGGGTGAGAACTCACATACATTTCTTACAACAATCTCAGAGTGTGTTCAATGGCAGTATTGTGTTCTAGAACTTTGTCAATAATGGTTATGTTTTATGTCGCAATTATTTTCTTCAGCTGTCCCTGAGATGTTGATCAAAATGATCAAGGGTGTCAAGCCAACGACAATAATTGAGCAGAAGGGTGACGACTTCACCATCAGAGTTGAGACTCCCCTCCGTACTGTCACCAACTCATTCACTATAGGGAAGGAGGCAGAAATCACTGCCATGGATGGGAGAAAGTTTAAGGTAATTTATCAATCATGAAATTGTATGTGACGTGCATGGACCTATGGCCATGAGAGTGTGAAGAGCATCACAAAGCTTTGTTTATTTGCATGGTGCTATGTGTCCATCTCCTTTGCTCTAGTTTGATATACACTACCGTTCAAAAGTTTGGGGACACGTAGAAATGTCCTTGTTTTTGAAAGAAAAGCAACCATCACTCCTGTGTTCCAATGGCACGTTGTGTTTGCTAATCCAAGTTTATCATTTTAAAAGGCTAATTGATCATTAGAAACAAAACTGTTGTGCTGATTAAAGAAGCAATAAAACTGGCCTTCTTTAGACTAGTTGAGTATCTGGAGCATCAGCATTTGTGGGTTCGATTACAGGCTCAAAATGGCCAGAAACAAATAACTTTCTTCTGAAACTCGTCAGTCTATTCTTGTTCTGAGAAATGAAGGCTATTCCATGCGAGAAATTACCAAGAAACTGAAGATCTCGTACAGCGCTGTGTACTACTCCCTTGTACTTGCTGTGTCCCTCGCTGCGTACTACACCGCAAACTGGCTCTAACCAGAATAGAAAGAGGAGTGGGAGGCCCCGGTGCACAACTGAGAAAGAGGAAAAGTACATTAGTGTCTAGTTTGAGAAACAGACACAAGTCTTCAACTGGAAGCTTCATTAAATAGTAGCCTCAAAACACCAGTCTCAACGTCAACAGTGAAGAGGCGACTCCGGGATGCTGGCCTTCTAGGCAGAGTTGCAAAGAACAAGCCCCATCTCACACCGGCCCAAAAAAATAAAAGATTACGATTGGCCAAAGAACATAGACACTGGACAGAGGAAGATTGGGAAAAAGTGCTATTGACAGACGAATCTAAGTTTGAGGTGTTTGGATCACAAAGAAGAATATTTGTGAGACACAGAAAAAATTAAAAGATGCAGGAGGAGTGCTTGACGCCATCTGTTAAGCATGGTGGAGGCAATGTGATGGTCTGGGGGTTCTTGGGTGGTGGGAAAGTGGGAGATTTGTACAGGGTAAAAGGGATCTTGAAGAAGGAAGGCTATCCCTCCATTTTACAACACCGTGCTATACCCTGTGGACGGCGCTTAATTGGAGCCAATTTCCTCCTACAACAGGACAATGACCCAAAGCACACCTCCAAACTGTGTAAGAACTATTTAGGGAAGAAGCAGTCAGCTGGTATTCTGTCTATAATGTAGTGGCCAGCACAGTCACCAGATCTCAACCCTATTGAGCTGTTGTGGGAGCAGCTTGACCGTATGGTACGTAAGAAGTGCCCATCAAGCCAATCCAATTTGTGGGAGGTACTTCAGGAAGCATGGGGTGAAATCTCTTCAGATTGACAACTAGAATGCCAAAGGTCTGCAAGGCTATAATTGCTTCAAATGGAGGATTCTTTGACGAAAGCAAAGTTTGAAGTACACAATTATTATTTCAATTAAAAATCATTATTTATAACCTTGTCAACGTCTTGACTATATTTCCTATTCATTTTGCAACTAATTTCATGTATGTTTTCATGGAAAACAAGGACATTTCTAAGTGACCCCAAACTTTTGAACGGTAGTTCAAAACACTCACACACCCAGCTGCAGCAGGGTGTGTGAGTGTTTTGTGTTTACTCTCTGACCCATAGTGTACTGCCAGACTGGAGGATGGGAAGCTCATCTGCGATACAGAGAAGTTCTCCCACATCCGAGAAATCCAAGGGGAGAACATGGTTGAGGTAAAGGGCATCCCTCCACTTTTATATTTTAATGCAGTAAAATACTTAATTGGATGCACTTTGTCCTAATGTCCTAACAGTTGGTCTCCAATTACAGTAGCACTGCCCCTCAAAAAAGAAATTACAATGAATTGCCAGCCTGATTCAATCTGTGGTTGTTCATTCATGTTGTTCTGTGTTAGTGACTGTCCACTTTCCCATTTTTTTCAGACTATCACTGCGGCCTCTACAACCCTCACCAGGATAAGCAAGAGAGTCTGATCTCTAAAGCCACAGAGACAAGGATTACATTTTCAATTAATTAATTTAAATGACCTTCTATCTCAGGTAATATAATAGCTATAAAATATTACATTAAAATGATAAAAGACTCAACATTGCATCTGCTCATTTTATGTCTAATTTAGACACATGAATTTTAAAAGCCCCAAAGCAAATGTACTTCCCTAACAAAACCAATACAAAAGAGATAGCTTTTCCTGCCAGCTTGTGGTTATTGAATAATCTGCAATCATTGTAGTACTCAGCAACAAATGTAAACTTGTGGGATCATATTTTTACTTCATCATTAACTAGCAAACGTAGACAACAATGACCAGTTCAAAATCTCTTGTGTTTATTTCATATTTTATCTGGATTTTATCATTTAAAAAAAAGAAAGAAAATAAAACTCCTCAACAATTTCAAGGAATCCCAATGGGGGAAAGCAAAAACTCATGGTCACATCGTCATCTTCATCCTGAAAAGCAAGAACACAGACAAGAACAATTTAGAGGAGAGGCATTTAGAGGAGAGGCACTTTGCTAGGTAAAGCCCCACCTTATCTCAGCTCACTGGTCACCATAGCAGCACCCACCCGTAGCACGCGCTCCAGCAAGTATATTTCACTGGTCACCCCCAAAGCCAATTCCTCCTTTGGCTGCCTTTCCTTCCAGTTCTCTGCTGCCAATGACTGGAACGAATTGCAAAAATCACTTAAGCTGGAGACCCATATCTCCCTCACTAACTTTAAGCGCCAGCTGTCAGAGCAGCTCACAGATCACTGCACCTGTACATAGCCCATCTGTAAATAGCCCATCCAAATACCTCATCCCCATACTGTTATTTATTTTTTTGCTCCTTTGCACCCCAGTATCTCTACTTGCACATTCATCTTCTGCACATCTATCATTCCAGTGTTTAATTGCTAAATTGTAATTATTTCACCACTATGGCCTATTTATTGCCTTACCTCCCTTAACTTACCTCATTTGCACACACTGTACATAGACATTTTTTTCTCTATTGTGTTATTGACTGTATGTTTGTTTATTCCATGTGTAACTCTGTGTTGTTTGTGTCGCACTGCTTTGCTTTATCTTCGCCAGGTCGCAGTTGTAACTGAACTTTTTCTTAACTAACCTACCTGGTTAAATAAAGGTGAAATAAAAAAGAAAGAAAAAACGGCAAGCGTTGCAAAGCAATCACAATTTTTCTTCCCCTGCCTGTTATTCGGTGGCGAGGGTGTGTGGTCCAAGTCTGTGTTTAAGGGCCATGCTTAAAAGGATAAGCATTCACACACACCACCATGGGCCAGAAAAGGTTGAGTACATTGGGCATGCTGTCAATCCAGCATGACTTCTGCCACGTTTAAAACAACTGGGAACTCCAACTCGGAAAATAGGTTTTGAACAGTCATTCTACTTGGAATTCCAAGTCGGGAACTCGGGCGTCTTTCTAGAGCTCCGACCTGAAGCTCACTGACGTCATGATTCAAGTTTTATTTTCCCGTGTTCCCAGTTGTCTTGAAAGCACCATCAATCCAGAGAATGCCAGACTTTGATGACTAAATGTCATGACAAAATAATGCACTAATGGAGAAAAAAAGAACAATGGTCAAATGCAACCAGTTAATGTTTCTAGATGTTCTGATCATTTACATGGAGTTTACATCATAATGATAGGTAGCCTATGTAATAGTCGGATTGGTAACAAAACCACCAATTTGTGTTTTGCCTGAGAGTTCCGTTCTTTATACGTCATGCTTCCTCTGCATGGTTTGATAACGCACCATAACAGTAGATGGCGCTAAATTTATTTTCGTGCTTTCACGAATCCGCGAAGTAAAGTATGCGCCTGCGCATTCGGTTTTCCACGTAGCTGAGCTGCTAGAAATACTTTTCTGTTAAACCCAAAACAGAGAGCGAAAATATTTGATGTAAAGCTGCATTCTTGCTTTATATTTTTAGCATGGCCAGATATTTGAGACCTCCAAATACATCTCTTTTCATCAGAAACATTTCCGATGAATCCAGGTGAGTCCATATTTGAACATATCCCCGGCCCCAGTTCCTTGCAGTCAAATAAGGTCAGAATTCTACACCCCAAGCTAACGTTAGCTAACGTCATTAGGCCAACGCTAGTCTGCTAGCCACGCGCTTCTGCCTGATCAAAGACGAGTGTGGTTTGACCTTATCGTGCAAGGTAGACCCACAGATGGCTAAACTCAAATCATAAACCAAGAAAAAATTACTAACCAGCAACATTTGGACAAACTTCTGTTTCAATCGTCCTAACAAGCTAGCTAACGTTAGCTGTAGCTCCCGGTCCACACTTATGTTTAAAAACAGTTGTGAACGTTACCCTACTACATAGTTTAAGAAAATTATAATATAAATGGCAAAAAAAATATGACAAGTATAGGGGGGATGTTAGTTGGCCTATCCGTAAGGTATTTTGTTTGCAAAGAGAACACTATATAGGCCTACACATGGGTGATTGTTCTATTAACGTTATCCATTCATGGATGTAAGGTACATTTCAGAGTGTAAGTTATGCATAGACTTAAAGTTTAAATTGTGTCAGTTTTCATGCAAAGAAGTGGCATCATATTGCCCAACAAAAGCCACCTGTCTGTCAATGGCTCCTTTGGTGGTGCTACTTTTCCTCCTGGTCATTGAAGTGACATTTCTATCCTCTACGGTATTCAGGCCTGAGGATTTGCGCCGTGAGTTTGGTCGTTATGGGCCAGTAGTAGACGTCTACATTCCACTTGACTTCTATTCACGCCGACCAAGAGGATTTGCATATATTCAATATCCTTTCCCTTCTAAAGTGAGAATTATAAAATCTGTCTTTTCTCTTATCATTTGCTTAATTTTGAATGTTGTAAGATGATAACATGTTTTCTCTCAGAAATTGCTGTGACTTTGCATTCTGTATGTACACACTGAAGTACTTTTTAATATCTAACTTACATTTCTCTGTTGCCCCAGAAAATGTAAAGGCATCCAGTTGTTGTGGAGCCTGGAGAAAGAGTAAGAATGTCCGGTGTAGAGTAGATCTAAAGACAAGCAGCAAAAGACCGCCAGGATGCAAGAAACAGAGAGAGGGAAAGATTGAAAAAGAAAGAGAATTTAAAGCTTGAAGAGGAAAAAGAGGGGACGGAGTCAAGGCTTGGATATGTCGTCAAAAGAAAGAGGAAAAGGGAAGAGGTTAAAGGGCAAAGACAAGCAGGAAACCCAAGTTCTTCTGGGAGGCGATTAAAGAGCTTAAAGATCAAGATGAAAGTCAAAGTCAAGCATGTTTAAGGTAACAAACCTGAATTATTTTGTATCCTCACAAAAAAATGAATCAACAAATATTACATGAAAATCAATCAATAAATAGCCAATGTGAAAATTTGATTCTTAATTGAACTAAGAAATTGTTACTCTTATTTTGCATTCGATAATATAATTTGAAACTGAAGCGGTATTGATTCCTCAGTGCAAGCCATCAAATAAGAGACATAATATTGAAACATGTTTGCCTCATCTTCAATCTTGAGAAGAACCCAACATTCTCATAACAAATGTGTTCCAGAACCTAAGCTTTGCTTTATGCTGTCAGCCAATATGGCTTCCATTTTGATAAAGTGGCAGAGGATACATTGTATTACAACAGTATTGCTGAAAAGAATGTAGCCACATAAGACCACAGGTAAGAACCTTAACAGCTCAGCAAGTTTGAAGATGTGCGCGACGCTGAAGATGCTCTTCACAACCTGGACAGGAAGTGGGTGTGTGGCCGACAGATTGAAATCCAGTTTGCGCAGGGAGACCGAAAGAGTAAGGCAGTTTCACAAATGTCCTGTGTTTCATGAAGTAACATTGTACAGTATCAAGCAGAATTTCTTGTTCGCGATTTACTGATGTTACTTTCAGCTGTAAATTCAAATACATGTTTTATATCTCACGTGGTACAACTGTAATACCTTTCAAGGAAAGCTAAACCACTACGTACTGTATGTTTGCTTGGTGGGTTTCTCTCTTCTCCCAAACCCCCTTTTTTCCATCACAGCACCCAATCAGATGAAAGGAAAGGAGGGGGGATCTTCGCGCAGCTCTTCGCGGCATGATGATCGGGATTATGATCGGGACAGCCGTCGTAGGCGCTCTCGCAGCCGTAGCTACCAAAGACGCAGGTCACGCAGCCCATCCTACGATCGCCGGCCCAGACGCTCTGAGAGTCCCAGAGAGTAAGGGCCTTTCCTGTGTTCTCCAGCTAGCATGCTTCAAATAAGATTGCAAAGCTTATACAAAATGTAACAGTCTATTGATTACATTCTGATTGACGTTTTGTTACCCAGCTCCCGTGGAAGGATGTACGGCGGTAGAGGAAGAAGCAGGAGTCCGGAAAACGACAGGTAGGTCCTTGATACTCTGGGATTATGGCAATGAAGCCATTTATCTACTTCCGCAGAGTCAGATGAACTCAAAGATACCATTTTTATATCTCTGCGTCCAGTATGAAGGAAGTAAGAGGTAGTTTCGCTAGCCAATGTTAGCGCAACAACTGGAAGTCTACAGGAACAGTTAGCATGCTAGCTCTTCCTGTAGACTTCGTCAATTACACTAATGCTAGTTAGCAACTTCCTTCAAACTGCATGCAGAGACATACAAATGGTATCCACAAGTTCATCTGACTCTGAGGAAGTAGATAAAGGGCTTCATTGCCAAAATCCTTAAGTGTCCCTTTAACAGCTGAACCCCTGACAATGAAACACATTCTGGGCACTTTCTATACTTACTAATCATTGGATGGCTGTAATCTTCTGTTACTTTTGCTGTCCTCCATCAGTGGAAGGGATTATACACTGGACAAAAATCTAAACGCAACATGTAAAGTGTTGGTCCCGTGTTACATGCGCTGAAATAAAAGATCCCAGAAGTTTTCCATATGCACAAATTTGTTTACATCCTTGTTAGTGAGCATTTCTCAATTGCCAAGATAATCCATCCACTTGACAGGTGTGGCATATCAAGAAACTGATTAAACAGCATGATCATTACACAGGTGCACCGTTTTGTAACACAGCATAATGCAACAGATGTCTTAAGTTTTGAGGGAGCGTGCAATTAGCATGCTGACTGCAGGAATGTCCACAACAGCTGAATCTTAATTTCTCTACCATAAGCCGCCCCAATGTCGTTTTAGAGATTTGGCAGTAGTTCCAACCGGCCTCACAACCGCAGACCACGTGTAACCACGCCAGCCCAGGACCATCGCATCCGGCTTCTTCACCTGCGGGATCGTCTGAGACCAGCTTCCCAGAGCTGATGAAACTGGGTTTGCACAACCCAATAATTTCTTTACAAACTGTCAGAAACCGTCTCAGGGAAGCTCATCTGCTTGCTCGTCGTCCTCACCAGGGTCTTGGCCTGACTGCAGTTCGGCGTTGTAACAGACTTCGGTGGGCAAATTCTCAACTTCAATAGCCACTGGCACGCTGGTGAAGTGTGCTGTTCACTGATGAACCCCAGTTTCAACTGTACTGGGCAGATGGCAGACAGCGTGTATGGCGTTGTGTGGGCGTGCGGTTTGCTGATGTCAATGTTGTGAACGGAGTGAGGTTAAGGTATGGGCAGGCATAAGCTAAGGACAATGAACACAATTGCATTTTATCAATGTCATTTTACATAGATACTGTGACTAGATCCTGAGGCCCGTTGTTGTACCGTTCGTCCGCTGCCATCGCCTCATAATGCACAACCCCATGTGGCAAGGATCTGTATACAATTCCTGAATGTTCCAGTTCTTCCATGGCCTGCATATGTCACCCGTTGAGCATGTTTGGGATGCTCTGGATTGACTTGTATGAACGGGAGTAGAACTTTTCTTAAATGAATTTAAGCAAAATTCCCTTGCTTAACCTGTTGAGGACAGACGTTCCCGCTAGCGGAACCCCGTTCCCGCTAGCGGAACCCCTAGCCAACAGCCAATGGCATCGCACGGCACGAAATACAAAACCAACTAAAATACCACAATTCAATTTTCTCAAACAATCAACTATTTTACACCATTTTAAAGATAAGACTCTCCGTTAATCTAACCACATTGTCCGATTTCAAAAAGGCTTTACAGCGAAAGCAAAACATTAGATTATGTTAGGAGAGTACATAGACACAAATAATCACACAGCCATTTTCCAAGCAAGCATATATGTCACATAAACCCAAACCACAGCTAAATGCAGCACTAACCTTTGATCTTCATCAGATGACACTCCTAGGACATTATGTTATACAATACATGCATGTTTTGTTCAATCAAGTTCATATTTATATCAAAAAACAGCTTTTTACATTAGCATGTGATGTTCAGAACTAGCATACCCACCGAAAACTTCCAGTGAATTTACTAAATTACTCATGATAAATGTTGACAAAATACATAACAATTATTTTAAGAATTATAGATACAGAACTCCTTTATGCAAACGCTATGTCAGATTTTAAAATAGCTTTTCGGCGAAAGCACATTTTGCAATATTCTGAGTACATAGCTCGGCCATCACAGGCTAGCTAATTTGACACCCACCAAGTTTGGGGCTCACTAAACTCAGAATTACTATTAGAAAAATTGGATTACCTTTGCTGTTCTTCATCAGAATGCACTCCCAGGACTTCTACTTCAACAACAAATGTTGTTTTGGTTCCAAATAATCCATAGTTATATCCAAATACCTCCGCTTTGTTCGTGCGTTCAGGTCACTATCCAAAGGGTAACGCGCGAGCGCATTTCGTGACAACAAATTTCAAAATATTCCATTACCGTACTTAGAAGCATGTCAAATGCTGTTTTAAAATCAATTTTTATGCTATTTTTCTGGTAAAATAGCGATAATATTCCAACCGGGCAACGTTGTATTCATTCAAAGGCTGAAAGAAAAAAACGTGACCGCGCATCTCAGTCTCACTGTCCCCAGGCTGACCACTTACAAACTCTGCTGCTGTACTTTGCCCAGAGACAGCAGACACCCCATTCCACTTTCTGGCGGCTTTAGAGAGCCAATGGAAGCCTTAGAAAGTGTCACATTACAGCACAGATGCTGTAATGTCGATAGAGATGCAACAGAAGGACAACAAATTGTCAGACAGGGCACTTCCTTTATGGAATCTTCTCAGTTTTTGGCCTGCCATATGAGTTCTGTTATACTCACAGACACCATTCAAACAGTTTTAGAAACTTTAGAGTGTTTTCCATCCAAATCTACTAATTATATGCATATTCTAGTTTCTGGGCAGGAGTAGTAACCAGATTAAATTGGGTACGTTTTTTTATCCGGCTGTGAAAATACTGCCCCCTATCCCAAAGACGTTAACTTCCCATGGACAATGTACGTAAATTTACCGGAAAGTTTGACCCTTTGCAACCCTAGTGACCAACAGAATAATATCTGTATTCCCAGTCATGTGAAGTTCTTAGATTAGGGCCTAATGAATTACTTTCAATTGTCTGATTTCCTTATATGAACTGTAACTCAGTAAAACCTTAGTTTTATATTTTTGTTCAGTGTAATAATCCAATGGTTTGTTCTTCGTACAGGCACCGACCCCACCGACGACCCCCCCCTGGGCATTCCCCTCACAGCCAATCCCGCTCCCCTTCCCCTTCTCACTCCAGATCCAGGGCCCAGAGGGAGTCCAGAGGACGGTCTCGTTCCTGCTCTAAGTCCCTGAGCCCACGAGATGGCGACTTCCACCCAGCACCCGGTGGCTATGAGCCGCAGGACGTTGCGTCATCTCGTATGCGCTCCCCGTCCCGCTCGCATTCTCGCTCCCTCTCACGGTCCCGTTCTCGCTCCAGGTCCTGGACTGGGCGCAAGTCAGGGGGACACTAAAACATGTTTGTTGGATCCTTTTGACTGTAGTTGTGTCAAATGGCTTGCTGGATAATTGAATGTTCATGGAACAGTTGTTGGTTGGTTTGGGAAAATGATCTTCCTTTTGTAGTTTTTAGCTTTAAAAAAAATAAAAAAAATAATGGATGACAAAAGAGAAACACGATATCCTGTTTAAATCAGTCCCAGAAATGTCACCTTTTTTATATTTACACACCCTCCATTTCTAGTCATTATATCCAATTCCCTGAGTGTACGAAACATTAGGAATTGCTTCCTAATATTGAATTACACCCCCCTTTTTACCCTCAAAACAGCCTCAATTCATCGGGCCATGGACTTTACAAAGTGTTGCTAGCCCATGTTGACTCCAATGCTTGGAGTTGTCTGGATGTCCTTTGGATGGTGGACCATTCTTGAAACAGTTGTGTGAAAAACCCAGCAACATTGCAGTTCTTGATACATTCAAACCGGTGCGCCTGGCACCTACTACCATACCCCGTTCAAAGGCACTTAAATCTTCATCCCTTGAATGGCACACATACTCAAGCCATGTCTCAATTATCTTGAGGCTTAAAAATCCTTCTTTAACCTGTCTCCTCTCCTTCATCTACACTGATTTGAAGTGGATTTAACAAGTGACATCAATAAGGGATCATAGCTTTCACCTGGTCAGTCTCGTGGAAAGAGCTGGTATTCCTAATGTTTTGTGCAGTCAGTGTATAAGTGTTATGCCTTTCAGAAGACAGGGCTAGAAGTACTGTATAGGCCAAGATCAAGTCCCGTGATTCAATCCAATCATTGTTTACCGTGAATGCGGGAACATTGCCTTGAAAAGCGGTAATCGGATTGAATCCCTGCCGTTGTCGCTAAAATTCCCTTCACTTTCTTGTCAAGTACATTAGGCCCCAGCTTTCAGTTGGTATGCTTGGGGTGTAATCATTAGTCCAAAAAGTTTACTCCAAACGGAAAACGTTTTGCAACGATAACTTTCATTTGGTTCTGTTTGTTTCCTAGTGAAACGTACCCCTGGCCTGTGAAAGAGCCACAAGCCACTACGGTAGCACAGTTCATTTTCTACCAACATTTGTTTACGATTTGTTCAGCGATAGACAGGCCCATGTTACATTGGCTTGTCCTATTTGATTTGATAAATTCTGGTAGTTCATAATTCATGTCAGTAGCCTCATATCAACTCTGAAGGTTTCTAAATTTGATCAAGTTGGCGATGGTTTGTACATGGCCTTCTGTATGTTTTGACATTTCAGGACCTTGATCCTTCACTTTGTTAATACTCCATACTTTGCTAAACGGTTCCCATGATGGCTTGTGATGGCTTCTATTATTCTATATGCTTGTTCTTTCCTAAAACAACTCAAGTGTAGTCTTCCTTCCAAATATGTTAGTTATGCTCTACTGTATATGCAACTGTATTTTCTTGGAGAGTAATAAATGCTTGAAGTCATATTCCAGTCACCTTTTAAGCTCTTATCACCTGATTTACTAGTTTGTTCATTGTTGCGCCTCTATTGCTGCACTGTTGGCGCTAGGAACATAAGCATTTAGCTACACCCACGATAACATCTGCAAAATGTGTGTACGTGACCAATCATATTTTATTTGATGTTCCCTCCTTGACGTTTGCAGTTCTTACTAAAAAAAAAATGTCATTCTTTTTACCCTTTAGTGTGTGTACTTATACTGTTGAAAAATGATATCTGAAGTATAAACAGTAAAGTAAAAACAAATTACTGGAGGACCTATTTAAAATGAATGGTGTCTAGTGTGGTGGGCATTCTATCAGACATGGTTTCACTAAGTGCTGGCATTTTTGCATGTGGGGATAATGTTTAAAATTCTATACAATGTGCAGCCATACACAGACATTCTTAATGAATCAAAGACATTGCAAGACAGGGGGCCACTATACTATGCTTTTAGTTTGCGCCTCAAATCAACATTTTATTTTATTTGAGGCGCATTCTAAAAGCATAGTGGCCACCTTGTCTTGCAAGGGGGCCACTATACACAATACCAATAGAATACTAATACCATACACACTTGATTAAGGAGGTCATACTAAAGCTTATTTTAGCTTCTCCATTTTAATCAAACAAATTCAATCAAAATCAACACTGAAATTAGATGGGTAAAATGAGAAAGAATAAGAACATTTTTGGTGTGAACTGCAAACTTTGAACTGAGTTGGCACAACTGGAAAACTGAAACATGCATCAAATTCTCCACTCAATAGCTTACATGTTCCATTTGATTCCAATTTTGGTACATTTAAATACTCATAAAAATAAACATTTCACAAAATGAAATGTATAAGGTTAGGTCACCATATCAACTGCAAGTGTGGGTGTTAAAAGTCGTTTAACACTTTTTTGTTCACGTTCTCAAATAGTTCTGCCGTTTGAGATCAGATGTTCTATTAAGCGCCAAAACTTGGTATGCGCATTATTCCATAGAACAACAACCAGTAACAATATAGCCTGGGTTTCAATCGGTTTCAGCTCTCTTGTCCACTCATGCCAAACAATGACAGTGGAGTAGGCAAGAGCACAAATGGATCTGGGACCAAGCTAGTAAGCATATAAGAGGTCAGGGCAGCATGGTCTGCAGACTTGCATCACAACAACAACAAAAAATCACACTTTTGCCACAACAAGGCTGCAGCTTCATTCGACATTCCAGTACTGCTCTGACTCCCCAAAAACACAGAAGTATAACCTAGCCTGCTGTGATGTACAGTGGCTTGCGAAAGTATTCACCACAGCATGATGCTGCCACTATCATGTTCACCGTAGGGAGGTTTCCTCCAGACGTGACGCTTGGCATTCAGGCCAAAGAGTTCAATCTTGGTTTCGTCAGACCAGAGAATTTGTTTTTCATGGTCTGAGAGTCTTTGGTGCCTTTTGGCAAAATCCAAGCGGGCTGTCATGTGCCTTTTACTGAGGAGTGGCTTCCGTCTGGCCACTACCATAAAGGACTGATTGGTGGAGTGCTGCAGAGATGGTTGTCCTTCTAGAAGTTTTCCCCATCTCCACAGAGGAACTCTGGAGCTCTGTCAGAGTGACCATCGGATTCTTCGTCACGTCCCTGACCAAGGCCCTTCTCCCCCGATTGCTCAATTTGGCCAGGAGGCCAGCTATAGGAAAGTCATGGTGGTTTCAAACTTTTTCTGCAGGAATGTCCACCATCGTTTAAGAATGATGGAGGCCAGTATGTTCTTGGGGACCTTCAATGCTGCAGAAATGTTTTGGTACCCTTCCCTAGATCTGTGCCTCGACACAATCCTGTCTCAGAGCTCTACAGACAATTTCTTCCACCTCATGGCTTCGTTTTTGCTCTGACATGCACTGTCAACTGTGGGATCTTATATAGACAGGTGTGTGCCTTTTCAAATCATGTCCAATCAATTGAATTTACATCAGGTGGACTCCAATCAAGTTGTTTAAACATCTCAAGGATGATCAATGGAAACAGGATGCACCTGAGCTCAATTTCAAGTCTCATGGCAAAGGGTCTGAATATTTATGTAAATAAGGTATTTCTGATTTTTGTTTTTAATAAATTACCAGAAAAATCTAAAAACATTTTTTCGCTTTGTCATTAGGGGGTATTGTGTGTAGACTGATAAGGAAAAAGAATAAGGCTGTAAGGTAACATGTGGGAAAAGATCTAGATCAGCACTCCTACTCTGAGATGCACTCCACTCACTTTCCATCCACTTCTAAGTGCACTGAACAAAAATAGAAATGCAACATGTAAAGTGTTGGTCTCATGAGCTGAAATAAAAGATCCAAGAAATGTTGGTATGGGCAGGCATAAGCTACAGACAACGAACACAATTGCATTTTATCGATGGAAATTTGAATGCAGAGATACCGTGACGAGATCCTGAGGCCATTGTTGTGCCATTCATCTGCCGCCATCACCTCATGTTTCAGCATGATAATGCTCAAAGATCTGTACACAATTCCTGGAAGCTGAAAATGGCCCAGTTCTTCCATGGCCTGCATACTCACCAGACATGTCACTCATAAATCACGTTTGGGATGATCTGTATCGATGTGTACGACAGCATGTTCCAGTTCCCGCCAATATACAGCAACTTCGCACAGTTGCTGTATATATGAAGAGGAGTGGGTCAACATTCCACAGGCCACAATCAACTCTATGCGAAGGAGATGTGTCGCGATGCATGACGCAAATGGGGATCACACCAGATACTGACTGGTTTTCTGATTCATGCCCCTACTTTAAAAAAAAGGTATCTGTGACCAACAGATGCATATCTGTATTTCCAGTCATGTGAAATCTGTACATTAGGGCCTAATGAATTTATTCCAATTGAATGATTGCCTTATATGAACTGTAACTCTGTAAAATCTTTGAAATATATATTTTTATATTTTTGTTCAGTTTAACTGATGTGGCGCTTTAGAAAATGATACAGCATATAGATTCTATGAAAGGTTTGTACTGTATGTGCCACACCCATCCTCTTCCTACCAGAAAATAATTAACCATTCATCAATATAGGCATATTGGAAATTTACCTGATTATTCAAATGAGATATACTTTCAGACATCTTGCCAGTTTACTTCCATTGCCAATGTGTTCAGTTGTGAGTCGGTCAACTGAATGTTATAAGTGCATCAACTGAATGTTATAATATTGGTTATAAATAAGTGCATCTCCAGACCAGAATGAATAAAAATGCAAGACTCAATAAGTAGGCTTAATCATCACTGAACCTTAAGCTGAGTCGTATTCACTAGGAACCAAACAGGGAGGAACTACCTGAACTCACCAATAAAAACTGTGTTTACATTTTCTGTTGCAAAACTTTTTGCTACGATGTTCACTAATGAATACAACCCTGATATCTCAGACTAGGGCTGGACCTTGAGGATGCTCTTAAGCTGGCATGCAATTGTTTCATGGTGGTCACCAGTGGCCACAGGGTGTGACACCAAGTGACTGGGTGGCTGTGGTAGAACACTAGGATCGGGCGGCTCACTGAACTTGGGTCTTGCATAGTTCTGGTGGCTCTGGGAAGCCAGCCGTGTGTTGAAGTCAGAAGACACAACACCACAATCACAGTTCTGGACATACAGGAGAAAATAGATATTGTTCTTTGTCTCTGCTTATGCCATCTTGTTGTGAGCAGAGTTAGGATGATCCCCCATTAACTGACACACTGCTCCTTGATGCTGCATTTCCATTTTGATAACAGACTGGTTCCGTACCCCATTGACATGGTCCTCAGAACATGGTAATAGAATGTTGCTCCTTCCCCCACCTACCATGCTGACTTTACTTTGGTAAAGGTATGAGATTCAAAATATGACAAATAAAAATCATGCTTTGTTACAAATGCATCACTAATAACTAACTAGTTCAGAGCCATATTTTGAAGATACTGGCCTAAATATACTCAACCAGCTGAGTGACCCCCGGTTATGACACATGGCATTGCATTGTAGCTACCTACAACAGTTTGTCGTGCCTTTAATTCTCTAGAAAATAAAGTGCCTTTATTTCTCTAGAAAGTGGTTCCCAAACGTTTTATAGCCCTGTACCCCTTCAAACATTCAACCTCCAGCTGCGTAGCACCAGGGTAGGCACTCTCAAAGGTTGTTTTTTGCCATCATTGTAAGCCTGCCACACACACACTATGCGATACATTTATTAAACATAACAATGAGTGTGAGTTTTTGTCACAACCCGGCTCGTGGGAAGTGACAAAGAGCTCTTATAGGATAATAATATAATAATAATAATCAATAATTATTATTGAAAATAAAAAATGTGTTCTTAACTGACTTGCCTAGTTAAATAAAGGTTAAAAAAGACTCTTCTCAACCCAGTGCAGTAGGTGGCGGTAAAGGCAAGTAAAGGTGTGACATCGTACATTAAACTCGAGGGAAGAAGACGCCACTTGAACGTTTTTATTTAGCCGAAGCCTGTGTTAGCGAATAAGTGATTTCCCAGACACCGGCAAGATATAAGAAAGCACAAGACGGACAAACTGATAACCTTCATTTACTCGTTATTAGCAGCGATCCAGAATTTTTGCCGACCAAAAAACATTGTTTTCTGGACTAAGTTAGCTAGCATGGCGTGCGGAGCTACTTTGAAGCGTTCAATTGAGTTTGAGGCCCTTCACAGCCCTCAATCTCCAAAACGGCGAAGGTGCAACCCTCTGCCAGGGACCCCAGTCACCTCCTCACCAAAGCGGTGTAACCTGCTTTCTGCTACCGGTGACAGTTCGATGTCTCCCCAATCAACTTGTGGAGGAGAACATAGACTTACCCCAGGTTACTTGTTTGCCTGAAGAATGTAAAAACAATTAGCGAACGTTAGATGGTGGCCATTGTAGCTAGCTAGCGCCAGTGCAGTGGCTGAAAGTAGCGAATAGTAAAATATGGGATCATACATTATCATTCAGCAGGCTATCTAGCTAACGTTACCTATCTAATAATGAACCCGATTTACAGGTTGTAGTTAGTAGGCCAAACATTGAAGCAAGACTAACATGTTCTAGCTAGGAATATAGCTAACTAACGTTACTCACTTTCTAGTTGGCCAGAATGAACCCGGTCCTGATTGTAACTAACATGGTTATCCTGCATAACAGTGTAGCTTCAAGTTGATGATAATACCTGGCTAGGAAATCATTCATGCATCCATCCAGGTACCAAGTTGAACATGTGTTTGATAGGTTGATTGGGTGCATGGCTATGTGACCATGTTTCATGCTTCGTCACACCCAATATAGATGTGAGGCCTGGGCTGTTACCTGAGGAAACACCATTTCCAGGGTAAGCCAACCATGTTAAGCTGACTTTAGTTGTTTTTCCATCCACAGAGCAGATCGTCCAGAATCTTAGGCAAGAATATAGCCGTTACCAGCGACGGTGCCAACTTGAGGAGGCCTTCAACCAGAGTGAGTCCCAGACTCCAAGTGATGGCCCAGGACAAAGCTCTGGTTTCATGGCACCAAGCTCCCCATCAGGTCTGTTTTCAAGCAGTTAGCCCTCACCAAGCTGAAGATGCTGTCAGCATCTGATTACAAATAAACTTACTATAAGGGTGAATAACAGTCAACTCACTGTGCTGTCTCTTGTTTGTGGTGTCGGGAAGAAGAGCCACAAAATAAAATTCTTTAGAAAAGATGACTCACACTCACCTTTGCATTTGTTGTTTATTCTCAATGTCTCAACACTTGCAGAAGTAAACCAGATCTAATAGGGCTTCTCTTTTTAACCAGATTGTGTATGCAGTTGTCAGACTAAAGCTCATTCCTTGTCATGTTATGGTTTCCCCAGGACTGTCTATGAAGAGGGACCAGCCCTGCTTCACATTGCGCCAGGTAGGCTCCCTGTGTGAACGAATCCTCAAGGACCACGAGGAGACCATCTGTGAAGAGTATGAACAGATCCTGAACACTAAGCTGGCAGGTATGCTGACTCTGACTTCCTTATTACAGATATGGGCCCGTATTCATAAAGCATCTCAGAGTAGGAGCGCCACTGATCTAGGATCTGTTTTGCCTATTAGATCATAATGAATAATATTACATGGACATGGGTGACCTGATCCTAGATCGGCACTCCTACTCTGAGACGCTTTATGAATACGGGCCATCTCATGGTATGACGACTCCTAGATCATTTTATGTTTTTGGTTCCTTCCCAGAACAATATGAATCGTTTGTGAAGTTCACACATGACCAGATCATGCGACAATATAGCGCTAGACCCTCCAGCTGTGAGTTCCAACAATAATCGAAACACGCACACTAACTTTTATCCTCGGTTCCCCCAGTGCCTGTTTTAATCAACATTTTGTTTCTATTTTTCAGATGTCTCCTGAACTCTTAATAGTAAGCTACCTGCGCTCACCTCAAGACTGCTGCTTTCAATCTCCCAAGTTTTTCTTCACTACTTCAGTGACATGATTTTCTTTTCCTTTTAAAACGCTCAATATTCTGAGTCTGAGTTGTACTGTACTTGTGTGGATGTGCTCTTTGGGAGATAGATAGTGGACTTGCCTTTTCAAGGGTTGTGGAAAGCTGGGCTGACGTGACTGTTCAATTTAACCTGCCAAAACTCACTGCTGCAGCATTTGACCCTACATGCCTTTTTATTTTTTATTTTTTTTCACAAAACATACTTGAAAAGGTGGTTTTCTTTTGATTTTAGAAATGAAAGTTATTTGCGCTTTATGTAAATGGTATTTGATATTATACAGTGGAACTATGGTGTACTACAGTCAATTGCAGTTTTGCTTTTCTTTATACATATTTTGTACAGAGTTGTTTTGTGTGATTCCCTTGTTTTACATATTTTAGGGTTCTTGTTAGACATTCTACCAGATTATGCTGCAATTGAGGAGATGCCAACACAGCGTGTGTGTCGGTATACTAAGCTCTTTGTAAAATATGCAGGCTATTACTCCCAAGAAAACCAAACATGGATGGAAGGGCTCAATTGTTTACTGGTTATGATCCTTCTTACAGGAATAGACTGGATGAGGGTTTTTGTTATGGGCCAGCAAAAAATGGAGGCTGAAATGTGTGAAACTGCACAGTCACCTCTTGGTTTGGAATAAAACATCTGTATAGACTTGATTCTGTTATTGACATTGTAGCGACCTTAACCCAACACTTAGCAACCTCGTCAAAAGGTTTGGCTCTCTTGGTGTAATGGCTACCCCTCCCCCTGAATTGGCTACAATATACCTGGGCCCTTGATGTTTGTAATGGAACTCCACTCATTGTAGAGGCATGCTCAATGTTTTTATTCTGTAGCTGGCCCTATGTACTCTTTTTGTATATTTGATTTATTGAATGATTACATGTGATTTATATCAACTGAGTGTACTGTCTGATAATTTTATTAAATTAAACATTTTTTGGAGAGTTTAGTTAGGTGACCCTGTAGTACAGGTGGTGTGTTCTGTGATTTGGTGAGGAGGGATTACGTAGTGTTACACATCACACCACTGAATACAGGGAGTGTACGCCTTAATGGATGGGTTGAAGTCAAAAGAACAGATTTTCACCATTCAAATGTGAACTAATGTGTGTCTGCATAAACTGCATACATACAATGGCACGCCTATCATTAAGACATGCCATTTGATTTTTTTTTTAAATTCTTCAGTTGTGTTGTGGATTGAGTTGCTCTCTGCTGTACAAGAAGCTCTTGATATCACCTTTTTACCAAAAAAATACCCTGAACCTTTACAAAAATATTTGTCCTAACTACTGTGTTTTAAGGTCAGTTTTGTTGAACACAATTATAACATTGAATAAATACTTGATTTGAAAGGAATCATTTTGAATGTAATTCTTGTGAGAGTAAATTAAGTAAGCCTAATAGGGGTCATGTCACATAGGTGTTACAATGTAGCACCAGGGGGCCACACTGACCATTCTGAGTGGTATAAAGCACCTTGTTCATAGTTGTGGAGAATATCAGACCATGAAAAACAACCATAAATACTTGAAAGATGGATTATATCAAAAGCGTGGAATACATTCAATATACTGTCCAAGTACACAGTTCTGATTGCTAAAAACTTGGTATGAGGGAGAGAAAATTCCTAGTTTTTTCAGGCTTGTTTTCTTCACAATTTACACAACAGCAACAGGAAACTACAGTCTACCAATCACAATGACATTTGAGCTATGCGCTTATCAATTTCTGTTTTAGACCACTCCAAAGCTGCAATAGTAATGGTGTCTTTTTGTAGGCGCTAACTCTGCCATGACTCATTGGCCAAACCCTATGGGGATATATGTTTCTGTATGGTTTTTGGATTGACACTGAAAAGGTATGTTGTAAACACAAGCTTAGGAGACCTTATTTTCAGCTTTTATCCCAAAACCCCATTCATTTCCCCAACAGGAATGACCAATGAAACGGGTAGAAAATGCTAACTCATTTCTGTTTTTTAGGACTACAAGCTGCGAGCTCTATAAGAGAATGACAATAGTAGAGTAAGCTAAAACAGAGACGGCAACATCCAGGCAGACTTCATGTACAGTAACTTCAAATGTTCATATGGCTTTACCATATTTCAGTAGCAAATTGAGGCAGCCTTTTTTCACACACATAAATTACATAACAGGGTGTTCTTACCTCATTAAAACTCAAAAAGGGCCTGGATTGGCTGGTTCACATAGTATTAGTAGGCCACCGGGCAGTCAACAAAATCAAACCTGCCAACAGGCCATACCCATTAATTTCCTATAAATAGAATAAAAAACATGCAATAGCTGGGGTGACCATCTTAATTTGATTCACAGAGTCATCCATGTATGAAATCGGACATAACATATTGATCCTCAGGATGGAGAAAATGCATTGATCCAAAAGTGTAGTGTGCCATTGAGGAAACTTGGACTTGTATTATGTGAAGAGCAACTAAGAGACAAATATATATAGGCCCTGGACCTGAATCCCTTGAATTGTGAAGTGAACAAAGGGTGACAGTGAGGTTGCAGCAAGAGGTTGTGACAAGCCACAATTATCTGAGTTTTTATACTGTACATATTAGAATCAGTCTTTTATAGTACATTTGTGATGAAATGCTATTTATAATATGTGTATACACTAATAAAGTTGTGTACATCACATATGCATGTTTCCTTTATAATTCCCCACATTTCATCCAATATCCAAGCACTTTAAAAACAAAAAACACAATATTGGTGTGGGATTCAAGTTTTAGTTTCAAGTTTTGATGTCACCTGCACTAGAGTGAAATGCTTTTCTTGCCAGCTCTAAACCCAACAATGCAGTAATCAATAACAATCTAATACTAAAAATAACATAATGTAGAATAAAAACACAAGAAATAAAAATAAAAAATTCCAATGGGATCAGTACAGGTGTAGCTTCTGTTCCTTAAAAGCCAGTGGAATAAATGACTGGAATAGAATACCATTTTGAGGATCAACTATGACTAGAAATATCACTTTAATTGGAGGTGGAAGATAGATAGCCAGCTGCTTGTAAACATATTTAGCAATATTTCACCTTGCAGAACAAGGTAAGATAAATTATATTTGGACAGTTTTGTTAATTAAACAAAATACAATCAATTGCAGCCCATCTTTATGGCAGGTTTGAAACCTGTAGCATTGATATCGCCATGATTAATTGCCAGTATTGTGTTAAATTGTGTTTGGGAAATGTACAAAAAAATGGAGTATACTTTACTGTATGGTTGTAAGTTTCAGCGGTTCATTCCGAAGCTCATTGATTGATGGTGTGTGGTTATCATTGCCTGTGGCAACAAACTGAGAAAATGGTTGACAGGTATTGTGCAATACAGCTACCCCATGGATGAATGAAAGAAAATGAGCTTTCCTGTTCAGTCTGTCTTTTTTACACATTCTGCAATTCTGTTACCAACACAGTAGTTTGTTGAGATTTGAGTTTGACCGAACTATCATTCTCCAAATTGAGTAATTCTGCAACATAATCCTGACTAATCAACTACTAGATTTGAAATACATTAATTAAGAAGAGTACACATTCGGGGAGGAGATATTCAAAATACTTTGAATTGAGGATGGGGTTGTTTCTAATTGTTTTCTACTTGTTCCCAAAGTAGGCATCACTTTTAGTAACCACCGGCAGGCTAATTAATCCAATTCAGACACAGTATATTTGACTTTGTAGATGTTTTATGTAACTACAGGAACCCCTCTGACATGCACTCAGAGCTACTGGGGGCAGTGCTCTGGCTCAGTGTCGGTGTACCATACACACCACATCATATTCCACAGGCATCACCGGGCAGAGCGCCACCGAGGGTCACCATGGGTTCGAGGTCCTCTAGGAGCAGCCTCAAATAGAAAAACGATTGAATATTTTTGACGGTCCCCCCCATCGCCTGATGACGCACAGGGCTCCCCACCACCCACAGTCTGTGCATACTGCTGCAAGGTAAACGACAACAAATAGTACAATTGATTTATCTTGGCAGCTTATATAGTTCTCACCAACTAAAGCCACAGGCTGGTTTTATTTTGTTTTCATTTCATCAGGGTCCGGCATTGTAGCCCATCGTCAATGAGGGCATATGCATTTTTTCGGATAAATATAAAGAGATTGACAATGAGCACGGGACTCTATCGAACGTACGAATATTTTGGTAAAACGTTTCTGTTTATGTACATTTTATTTCCCAAATGAAAGGTACGTTTATTTATGTTATTTTAGATTGAGTTTTAACACATTAATGAATACATTATTTTTCCAGCAGAGGCCTCCTGACTTGAACTCTCAAAGAGAACTACATTTTGATGATTGTCATTTGCATTGATTTTTTTTGGAAGAATTGTTTTTCTCTGTAAATGATGCAATTAACTGGACTGCAAATAGGTTACTTAATATGAACGATGTAACAGCTTAATGTTATTGATGATCATTTTATTTGATATTGTGTTACCTAATTATTATATTATCATTATAATTAGGACAAATGATCATCATGTTTCCATTAACTTGTCCAGTGATTTATTTTGTCGACATTTAGAAAGTTCGCATAGAAAATCGATGCGGCAATTGCCTGCTAGGGTGTGTTGCCATTTAACTATTGTGTCGACGAAAACAGATGGACGTAATGACGTCATAGTGTTTCCATTGAAGTGTTTCCATCAGCCATTTAGGCAAATTGTGCATTAATAAATTGTCGACAGCCTATCTGTTTCATGTCTCAGCTAGCACGGGAAAGCAAGCATGGATAGAATGCAAAAATGTACTTATATTTGCCATATTCTAATAATTTTTGCCCTGTCCCTTTCTCTGCTATTGTCATTCTAATGGAATCCAGAAACAACAAAACCCGGTCCTCAAACATTTACATCAAAAGGTGCAAAATTATGGGCAGACACAAAACATTCACATCAAATTAAATATTTTTCTTGATCAAATAACATGGAAAACAACCACTTTTTGAACAGTATTAATTTACCATCCTTACAAACCAATTAATATAAATAGGCTGTTCATCTAGGTTTGTACCTGTAGACTTCCCATTAGCATGAAGAAAAACAAGTTGTTTGGGATGTGATGTGGCTCAGTTGGTAGAGCAGAGGACTTGCAATGCTAGGGTTGTGGGTTCGATTCCCATTGGCGACCAGCATGAACATGTATGCACTAACTACTGTAAGTTGCTCTGGATAAGAGCAGTTACTAAAATGGAAAAGGAATGAATAGACCATTTCAGTTTCCACATAGAAATCATTTGCAAAGTAATTCAATAAACTGGAAAACATCTTAATCAAGTCATTTTATATTCCACAAGTATTATCAGATAAATTGTTTTGTACAGATAATTATCAGACTCAAGTTACAAATGCTGGTAAACACTCAAATGCATTTAGTTGTAAAAAAAAAATCATCACAAAAGTAATGTGGACAGATACAGAAGTCTTCAGCGCAGGCACCCCCACCCCCACCCCCAAACTACTTCCCGCTGCTATCGTCTCCTATATCCATTACACGTCCCCATTTTTTTAGGGTCCAATAAACCTGGATCAATGGTAGGCTAATTATTAATATTCTATATTTTTTCTCCAATTACCAATCATTGTAATGATCGTCATCATCATCAATACTAATTCATAATCAAATGAAGCCTGGAATTCTTTGAGCATTGTTTACACATTGTGTCATGTATTATTATTGACCTTCCCATACACTTAACTTTTACATTCTATTTCCATATTGTCTCTGCTTTTTAAGTAACAAAGACCTTTTCCCGTCAATAAGCAAAACCCGTATGAAGATGGGAGATTGGAACTTCCTGGGTGGGATCTTGGAAGAAGTGCATATCCACTCTACCATGGTGGGAAAGACCTGGCTGACCATCCTCTTCATCTTCCGGATGCTAGCACTTGGCGTTGCTGCAGAAGGCGTGTGGAACGACGAGCAGGCCGACTTCATCTGCAACACAGAACAGCCAGGGTGCCGCAATGTGTGCTACGACCGAGCCTTCCCCATCTCTCTCATCCGCTACTGGGTTCTCCAGGTCATCTTCGTCTCCTCGCCCTCTCTGGTTTACATGGGCCACGCCATCTACCAGCTGCGAGCTCTGGAGAAGACGCGTCACACTAAAAAGGCGGCTCTGCGTCAGGAGCTGGAGGCAGTGGACGTGGAGCGGATCGAGGTGCGGAGACGTATCGAGAGGGAGATGAGACAGCTGGATCTGGGGAAGCTCAACAAGGCCCCGCTGAGGGGGTCCCTGCTACAGACCTACGTGGCCCACATCATCACTCGGTCTGTGGTGGAGGTGGGCTTCATGCTGTGCCAGTACCTCCTTTATGGCCACCATCTGGACCCTTTATTTAAGTGCAAGAGGGAGCCCTGCCCAAATGTGGTGGACTGCTTTGTCTCCAGGCCCACGGAAAAAAACATCTTCATGATGTTCATGCAGGGCATCGCCGCCGTGTCCCTCTTCCTCAGCCTCTTGGAGATCATGCACCTGAGCTACAAGAAGCTCAAGAAGAGCATCCTGGCCTACCAACCACATCTCAAGGATGACCTGGATGACTGCTATGTTAGCAAGTCCAAAATAAACTCTGTTGTGCAACAGGTTAACATGGGGGGCACCTCTGTGGGCCGCAAGCCTACTATCTCCACAGCACCGAGTGGGTACACATTCCTGCTGGAGAAGCAGGGTAATGGACCCACGTATCCCCTCATCAATGCCTCCTCTGCCTTTGTTCCCATTCAGGGGGACCCTGGACTCAAGCCAGGTACTGACAGCCACAATACAGACAGTAAGGAGGGAGTGTTGCCAAGTCCTACTGAGCACAACAGCAACTCAAACACCAGCAGTGAGACGACTCGGTCTCCCTCTGTGGATGAGCCAGAGGACCTTGTCGTGCACCCTCTACCCTATCACATGGATTCTCTACCCTGCCACCTAGATCCTCTCGCCCATCTCCCCCACCATGTGGGCTTCGATTCACGGGGCTCTGAGTACCCCGGGGTAGATGCCTCCTCATGTCCGACCCTTTCGGTCATTGTGAGGAAACCACGACGGGTCAGTGCCCCATGGAACTGTTCCACAGTGGTGGAAGGGAATGGCTCAAATAGTGGGGACTCCTACCCTGAGACAATAAGAATGAAGCCACGCTGCAGCTTTGCTGCCAGCCGAGCCAGGGCCTTCTCTAAGCCGGACCTCAAGAGAATGAGCAGACCTCATAGCTCGGACTCAATAGGAGAGCCGAGGTCTGCGTCCCGGCACAGCCACGATGGCAACAGTCCTCCTGTCTGCTCTCCCAAACTCCGAATGTCATTAGCAAGTAACGCCACAAGCAGACGAGCTCCAGGCAACCTGCAGATCTAAGAGTTAGGCTATTAAACTCATGTCACAAGAAACTGTTACAGTGTTAGGCTATGCTCACATTCCCCCATCACTCCCATTGATTGTTAGCTTTTGGTGCCTAAAATTAGTTGAGGTTTGTAATGGCTGTTTAAAGAATTACAGTTTATCTTGACCCATAGACTACTTTCAGGGTGAAGAACTACCTAACATCAAGTTGTAAAATAGTGAACTACTCCTTGAAGCAGGACAAAAGGGTAAAACTATGTTTGAGAGAAAAAGTATAGCAACGCCAGTGTCATGTTTACAGCATTGGTTTTTTGTCTTATATACTGTACCATAACAAAAGGGTGCATTTTGTGGTAATGAACAAAGAGCAATGGAAAGCAGAATCAGATAATCTATATCCTTTAGGCAGTAATTGCAATTACGTAATCCAAAACTGAATCAATGATATTCATTGGATAAAATCAGTATTTGTTAACAAGGAAAATAAGAGACCTGTTTAAGCAAGATTTCCTCATTTCAGTCTGTGGTATTGCACTTTTTTAAATTCAGTTCAGAATTTGACTTTCCCCAGTTGAAATTGGTGGCTGGAGTTCACTAGCTACCAAACTAATCAGAGGATATTTTGTCAGCGACATTACGATCCATTTTAGTATCAGTCCAATTAATCGTTTCTTTGCTCATGATGTACTGGTCAAATGTATTCAATACTATCCACTATAATAACAAAATACAGTTAGAGTTTAACTGTAATTGAAAACCCACTACTACAAGGACTTTGGCTAAGGAGTAATAAACCAGTTGCATAATACTCAACTAGTTTTTTTCCTCCCAGGTCAGATTACTGCAGATGTCCTCCGTCCTCAAATAGCATTGATATAGTGGCCCAAAGCCCACTGATCAATTGACAATGTAAATTATACATATTTATGGTGCTGTGGTAGGGGATTATATGAAAACTCTATTTTTACTGAACATTGATTTGTTTCCACAATTGTATAACTTTCTTTATAAAATAAAGTAAAAATATTCTTGAATTTATTAAATGAATTTATTTAATAATTTCCCTAAGATATGGGTTAAAATATCAATCCAAACAGAAACAGGCAAGAACATTGACTTTAAGTAACACATTTTTAAACCCCACCACAGGTTAGAAGCAGTATTGTCTACTATGGCCCTGTTTTTTTGGCATTTAAATAAGGGGCAAGTATCAGTTGTTGGGAATTCCCATCTAAACTGAACAAAAATATAAAACGCAACATGCAGTGTTGGTCCCATGTTTCATGAGCTGAATTTTTTATTTTTTTTTTAATCCCTGAAATTTTCCAAACGCACAAAAAGCTTATTTCGCTCAAATGTTGAACATAAGTTGGTTTACGTCCTTGTTAGTGAGCATGATCATTATACCAGTTCACCTTGTGCTGGGGACAAACATGCCACAGATGTCTCAAGTGCAATTGGCATGCTGACTGCAAGAATGTCCACCAGAGCTGTTGCCAGTGAATTTAATGTTCATTTCTCTACCATAAGCTGCCGTCGTCATTTTAGAGAACTGGCCTCACAACCGCAGACCACATGTAACTACGCCAGCCCAGGACCTCTGCATTTGGGTTAGTCACCTGCGGGATCGTCTGAGAGGGGTGGTGAGGAGTATGTCTGTCTGTAATAAAGCCCTTTTGTGGGGAAAACTCATTCTGATTGGGGCGCAGCCATGTGTGGGCACAGGCCCACACATGGCTGCGCCCCTTCCGAGTCAAGTGAAATCCATAGATTAGGGCCTAATGAATTTCAATTGACTGATTTCCTTATATGAACTGTAACTAAGTAAAAATCATTACATTTATATTTTTGTTCAGTATAGATACTGTAAAATGTAAATCAACGAAAAGAAATTCCATGAGAAATATTTCCTGCAAGAGTATTTATTGACTTAAATTGGAGGTAATGGTAACAAAGGAAGTGCCTGTACACAAAAGCCACATTTACTACTTAAACAAAATTACATTACCTTAATAACTAACACACACACACACACACACACACACACACACTATAAAGAAATTATGGCTTCACATTAAGCGCCCCTTCCAAACAGTGAAAAAAATAGAACAATTCAACCAACTACATTACTCCGCTGCTCCATCCTCAGGTGTTGGTTCATACTGCAGAAGCTGTAAAACAAGGTAGAGCAAATTCAGCTATTTGCAAGGTACCGAGATTTGACATTTTCAGGCATTTGGGATGGCTTCCCTGACAAAGATTAAGCGTAGGACTGGACTTAAAAGCAGGGACAATAAAAAAAAAAAAAAATGTTTTAACCTCGATTGAAAGTGTTTTCTAGTCCAAGCCTAGGCTAAAATCAATCAGTGTCCTGGAAACCACCCCTTGCAATTTAGGAAAAATATTTAATTATCCAGCCATGCTGCTGACCCTCTTTCTGAGTTCTTTGTTTTCCTCCATGAGCAGATCACACTTCTGCTGTAGCTCAGACAGCCCCAAACGGAGGGCCTCGGCATCTGCTGTCTCCACACCAGCCACACCAAGGTGATGCTTTAGAAAGCTGTGTTTAGGTGAAGGCTATTCTAACTCTTTCTTGTTGTTAGATACAGTGAATAAGTTATTGAGATGAGAGAGCTGATGGTGCATAGAATGGAATGTGACAGAGTTCTCTTCCAGAGGCAATGTGTGGTCTAGGGGCAGCAGCACTACCAGTAGACCAGCCACATCCTAAACTCTTATTTTTTTATTTCACCTTTTAACCAGGTAGGCCAGTTGAGAACAAGTTCTCATTTACAACTGTGACCTGGCCAAGATAAAGCAAAGCGACAAAAACAGTTAAACGTAGTCAATAACACAATAGAAAAATCTATGTACAGTGTGTGCAAATGTAGAAGAGTAGGGAGGTAGGCTATAAAAAGGCCATAGAGCCAAAATAATTACAATTTAGCATTAACACTGGAGTGATAGCTGTGCAAATGATGTGCAAGTAGAGATACTGGGGTGAAAAAGAGCAAGAGGGTAAGTAATAATATGGGGATGAGATTGTTTGGTGTGCTATTTACAGATTGGCTGTGTACAGGTACAGTGATCGGTACGCTGCTCTGACAGCTGATGCTTAAAGTTAGAGGGAGATATATGACTCCAGCTTCAGTGATTTTTGCAATTCGTTCCAGTCATTGGCAGCAGAGAACTGGAAGGAAAGGCGGCCAAAGAGGTGTTGGCTTTGGGGATGACCAGTGAGATATACCTGCTGGAGCGCGTGCTACGGGTGGGTGTTATGGTGACCAGTGAGCTGAGATGAGGTGGAGCTTTACCTAGCAAATAATTATAGATGACCTGGAGCCAGTGGGTTTGGCGATGAATATGTAGTGAGGGCCAGCCAACGACAGTATACAGGTCGCAGTGGTGGGTAGTATATGGGGCTTTGGTGACAAAACGGATGGCACTGTGATAGACTGCATCCAATTTGCTGAGTAGAGTGTTGGAGGCTATTTTGTAAATGCCATTGCCGAAGTCAAGGATTGGTAAGATAGTCAGTTTAACGAGGGTGTTTGGCAGCATGAGTGAAGGAGGCTTTGTTGCGAAATAGGAAGCCGATTCTAGATTGAATTTTGGATTGGAGATGTTTAATGTGAGTCTGGAAGGAGAGTTTACAGTCTAGCATTTAAAAGCAATTGGAGGCCACGGAAGGAGTGTTGTATGGAGTTGAAGCTCGTTTGGAGGTTTGTTAGCACAGTCTTCATAGAAGGTCCAGATGTACACAGAATGGTGTCGTCTGCGTAGAGATGGATCAGAGAATCACCAGCAGCAAGAGCGACATCATTGATATATACAGAGAAAAGAGTCGGCCTGAGAATTGAACCCTGTGGCACCCCCATAGACTGCCAGAGGTCCGGACAACAGGCCCTCCAATTTGACACACTTAACTATCAGAGAAGTAGTTGGTGAAATTGGCAAGGCAGTCATTTGAGAAGCCAAGGCTATGGAGTCTGCTGATAAGAATGCGGTGATTGACAGAGTCGAAAGCCTTGGCCAGGTCGATGAAGACGGCTGCACCGTACTGTCGTCTTTTATCGATGGCGGTTACGATATCGTTTAGGACCTTGAGAGTGGCTGAGGTGCACCCATGACTAGCTCGGAAACCAAATTGCATAGTGGAGAAGGTACGGTGGGATTCGAAATGGAAAAGATTTTATAAAGGCAGGGCAGGATGGATATAGGTCTATAACAGTTTGGGTCTAGAGTGTCTCCCCCTTTGAAGAGGGGGATGACCGCAACAGCTTTCCAATCTTTGGGGATCTCAGACGATACGAAAGAGGTTGAATAGGCTAATAATAGGGGTTGCAAAAATTTCAGTGGATCATTTTAGAAAGAGAGGGTCCAGATTGTCTAGCCCAGCTGATTTGTAGGGATCCAGATTTTTCCACTCTTTCAGAACATCAGCTGTCTGGAATTTGGTGAAGGAGAAGCAGGGGTGGCTTGGGCAAGTTGCTGCGGGGGGTGCTGAGATGTTGGCCGGGATGGAGATTTTGGAGATTTTTTAGTTAGGGATGGAGATTTTAAAGACATCACATGCACAACCACAATTGTAGATGCAGATTTTGTGATGTAGACAAACTCTACCCTTGAACGAGTTGGCGGGGGGCTGCAGTCACCAGATTTCGGTCACGGTAATTTCCCTGCCCAATGATTGACTAGGCCTACATGGGCCATGTTCAGTACGAAAACATTCTTGACCAGTGCAGATAGAAATACCACAAATAGAGCATGTCAGAGATGCATGTTTGTTCTACATACATTACATACATACATACATACATACATACATACATACATACATACATCACAAATTCAATAAAAAAAATGACAGGAACCATCAATAAGATCAGTTAGTTTAAGATGCTTCTTTTATCATATCAATTTGGAGTATTACCAAACCAAGACAAAAGGATACTCCAAAGCATTATTAGGTTTCTCTGTCTCTTCGTATAGGGCCACCAACACTGCAAACAGCAGGACTGTGGTTATGGACATTGGTGGTGATGTGTATAGAACTCAAAGATACTACGTTTACACTGTAGCCTGTGCAAGTGGTTACGGTTAAAAGAAACATGAAAACAAAGTTTCTCACACAGTCAATGGCTATATGCATACATAGTTTATGCATTGTGGCAGTAATGTTCTTGAATTTCTGAAAGACCTACCATTAGTGAGAGTGTCAAGAACACCCGCTTTTTCGAGATACCTTCGAAATTGTTCCCTCTTAGATTCAGAACCCTGAAAGAAACAATAAAGAAAATACATTAAAAAGGCTGTAACAAAACAAACGTTGTCCATTTGCAGCAACTAGCTTACTACTTCAGTTACTTGACTATTTCCGGGCAGTAAGCAAGCAGAATACAAATATGTCTGGTTGACCATGAAGTTTGAAAACGAACTACTAAACAAGCTAGCCAATACAGCCATGCTGCTGATTATGTGTAGCCGCTGAGTGAAAGTTAAAGAAATAAATTAATGCATTTAGCGTGGTAGCTAAAACTACGCTACAAAGTAACAAGTGAAAACGCAGGATATGAAATCTAATATCTTCAAACCACTTGTATGAAGTTAATTGAAGAAAAGTTTCGTATACTTACTCTGTAATAGGACATTATGCCTGGCGACCAAATATGTTGCGTTATGAAGATAAGTAAACTATCTACAGCTGGAGATTTATCAAGCAACTAAGCCTGTGTTGTATTCATTACGCCGATTCTGTTGCAAAATGTCTCGTCTGTTGCATAACGTTTTACAACAGAAATAGTTTACTCCAAAGGGAAAACGTTTTACAACAAAAACGAGAGTTTCTATTGGACAAATTCTGGTAGATCCTCCCCGTTATATTCCGTTTCTCTGTTTGCTTCCGTTTAGTTCTTAAACGGTAAACGGTTTCCGTTGCGAGACGTAATGAATACACCCCTGACTCCTCACTTCCACGGTGGTAACGTTACAATTGCTATAACTATGATTCATTTATTTAATTTAATTTAAATTAATTTATTCATACCATTTAATTATTCCACAAGATAGAGTCCCAACACAAATCTATGGTTGCTGCCCAAGCCGGCTGGTCATTTTGTCATTTTTTTTATAAATTATTATTATTATGAACAAAACAAATACAAAAACAGAAATATACAAACAAGAGTACATAAACAGACAGGGGTATTACATATCGAGATACATTCTCAATTTGTCAAAAAGTGTACATATTGCTTTTTTGTTTTTACACTTACTGATCATTTCTAAATAATATTTCAATTCTATCTCAAACAATGTGAAGATAGGTTTGTTCTCCGCCCACTTCATTTTATGGATAAAGAATCTGGTATAAAAAATAAACAAATTAACAATGAAAGTTAAATCAGGGTCCATATAATTTGGATAAAAATAAAACATAATATCAGAGTCTTGCAAATTAATAGCAATAGTAGTTTCTTTTAAAATAAAATATTCTAACGCACTCCAAAATATTCTGACATAAGAACAGTCCCAAAAGAGTTTCTGGGTCACAACCACAAAATACACATTTGTTATCAATAGCTGTTTTGAATCTGTGTATAATAAAGGTCTTTACAGGGTAGATTATATGAATGAGTTTGTATAATACTTATTTTACCTTATTAGATGTACAATATTTGCCAGACAACAGTGAGACTTTGTTCCAGTTCACTTGTCCTAGGGCTGCATTCCAGTATATTTTAGCAGAGGGGATAGTAACATCTTGACATAGTTTTCTTATATACATGTTACTACATTAATAGTTTAAAATGTCAATTCCTTCTAGCTGTATTGAGGCTACAAAATCCTCAACAGTTGAACTTGGAGTACTGTTATATTTTCCTAAAAGAAGAATGGCACCTTTAGGGGCAGCTATAACAACTATTTGAAAATCCTCAGGAGTGAATGTAACATTGTGTGTTTTCATGTATTCAAGATAACCATACATTTGTCCATCATTATTCAACAAGTGTTTAACCCACATAATGCTGTTGTAAAACCAGTTCTGGAAAAACAAAGACTTGTTTTTGTATTTCATGTCTTTATTATTCCAGATTGTATATCTATGTGGGGGAAAAGTATGTTTTTACATGAGGTTCCAAGTTAGAAGTTATGAAAGTTAGCAAGCTTAATTGGGATCTTACCCACATCAAAGTTGCATTTGAGTAAGAATTCTAGACCACCAATCCGTTGGAATATTAAATTAGGGATTTATTTCAAATGCAATCCTTATTTCTTAAATAGTTTTGTATCCATTTGATCTTAAAGATTATATTAGAGGTTTTAAAATCTAGAGCATTCAACCCTTCCCCACTTTGGGTGCTACATATTACTGCTTCTCTTAAATAATGAGGTTTATTCCTCCACATGAAGTTAAATAATTTAGTATCAACCATTTTAGTTACTGACAGAGGAACATCCAAGGCAAGGGAGGTATAAACTAATCTGGACAGACCTTCAGATTTTGACAAAAGTACACATCCAGATAAAGAAAAATCTCATAATAACCATGAGTTAAATCTCTTTCCAATTTTATCTACAATAGGAGAGAAATTTAAGTTGGCCCTTTCTTTCGGATCTTTGCTAATTTTAATACCAAGATATGTGATCACATCTTTTACAGGGATATTACATACTGAGTTTAAGTCACATCTTTTCAACACAAATAATTCCCATTCCCTAATATTCAGAGATAAACCAGATACATGTGAGAAGCCATTAATACACTCAATAGCTTTCCTGGCTTCATTATGATCTTTTTAAAAACTGGTGGTGTCATCAGACAATAATGAACATTTTATCTCTTTATCTTGTATCTGAATACCACTACAACTATCCTTATAGATATGAAGTGTGACCAATAAAAATAAGGAAGGAGAAATTGGGCATCCTTGTTTAATTCCGTTTCTAATGTCGAATCTCTGTGAAGTTCGATGGGATAATTCACGTGTTGGATAATTTAACAGAGCATTACTATTATTGTGAAGTGTCTTAATTACACTTTGAAAATATTGACCAAAACCAAAAAATCGAAGTCTCAAAAATAAAATAATGTTCTACTGTATCAAAGCCTTGTAAATGTCTACAAATAAAATAAAGCTATCTTCCATAATGTGCTCATTATAGTCAATCAAGTCCAATACTAGTCGAATATTATTACATATCTGTCTCCCCTTCATAAAACCAGACTGGGTATCATCAATATTTTCATCAAGACCTTTTATAAGTCTTTCTACAAAGATGCATGCAAGTAGCTTTCCATTATTGTTAATTAATGTGATTGGTCTCCAATTTTCTAACATCATAGGATCTTTGTTTGGTTTGGGGATTACAGAAATGAGGCTTTGTGTCGCAGAAACCGGCAGGACCCCTACATCAATTGCCTCCTTGTCTCCCCTTCATAAAACCAGACTGGGTATCATCAATAATTTCATCAAGACCTTTTATAAGTCTTTCTACAAAGATGCATGCAAGTAGCTTTCCATTATTGTTAATTAATGTGATTGGTCTCCAATTTTCTAACATCATAGGATCTTTGTTTGGTTTGGGGATTACAGAAATGAGGCTTTGTGTCGCAGAAACCGGCAGGACCCCTACATCAATTGCCTCCTTGAAAACATTAAATATAAATTCACCAATATCCTCCTGAAAATATTTATAGAATTCACAAAAAAGGCCATCATTCCCTGGAGATTTGTTCTCTTTTATCTTGCTGATACATTTTTATTTTTTATTAATATAAATTCATTAATCACAAGACTTTTGGAAGTCTTTACACCAGGCATTACTGGTGTAAAGATTACCATAGAATTCTGAAACATATTTTGAAATATCTTTGGAGTTTTCATTTTCTTTACCATCTATATTAAGCTCATTAATAGAGGTAAATTCAGATTTTCTCACTAAATTGTAAAAGTATTTTGTGTATTTTTACCTTCCTCCAACAATCTCCTTCTTGATCTTACAAATGCCACTTTTGCTCTCTCTTCATACATTCGGTCCATTTCTAGCTGTAAAGAAAATAACTGACCCTTTCCTTCTTCATCAAGGTCCTTCATAGAGATTAGAGAAAGTATTTCCTTAAATTTATTTTACCTCAATCTTTTAAATTCAGCAATATCTTTACCTCACTTCATGGCTGTTTGTCTTATTTCATACTTCCTTAATTCCCAATATTTCCCATAAGACTTAAATAGTTGGGCTTTCCTCAAATTTTGTTGTATAATATTTTAGGCAACGATCTTGAAATTAGCATCTTCCAACAGTCTACTATTGAGTTTCCAATAACTCCGATAGTTCTAATTGTTGGATTGCCATACTGGCTGGCAACGTTCTTATCCCTTGCTTGCAAACTAGCCAACTACGGCTAATTCACAGTCACGTCAAACATTGCAGACTGAATAACAACAGTAGCAGCATTTGCATTTGTTTAAGCTGTTTTCTAGTGACATTTATTTGGATACGTCCATAACAATGGGCCAATGAAGCGCCATTTCGCCTGGCATAGAACATTTCCGCTCTCGTCAGGACACTGTTGTTCAGAGGAGCTAGCCAGCTAACACAACTTCAACCTGAAGCTGGAAAGACTGCAAGCTAGCTGCACTTCGTTTCGTTATACCTTTTTTCAATTGACATTTCTTTTCTTTCTTTCAATTTTCCATAAAAAATGATGCCAGTTGATTCATGATTTCGAGTGGCTGAGAAACACTGCCTGTCTGTCAACTCCCGAACCCTGCACGTTCATTACTATTGGACAGCTGGAGATCGAATTTGAATATTGAAACAATTTTGCAAATGTTGGAGAGACAGACAGAAAGGTTTTATACAAATCTCCTCTGTTGAAAACGAAATGTTAGTCTAAAAGAAATGTGAGATAATATGCTTTTTATTGTGGCGATCAAGGCAGGTAGCCTAGTGGTTAGAGCTTTGGTTGCTGGATCGAATCCCCTAGCTGACAAGGTACAAATCTGTCATTCTGCCTCTGAACATGGCAGTTAACCCACTGTTTCCTGATAGGCAATCATTGTATATAAGAATGTGTTCTTAACTGACTTGCCTAGTTAAATAAATAAAAAAATAGCTGGGCTGATGAGACAGTGGATTGAGCAGTCAGTGGAGTAAATAGGCATTTTAATGTCATAGATTTAGCTGGTGGTAATTTGTGAAATAGACACCGGCTGGAATGGCCTTTTAACCAATCAGCATTCAGGATTAGACCCACCCCTTGTATAAGCAAAATGATTGGAGACAGCCGTGGTATATCAGACCACATACCACGGGTATGACACAACGTTCATTTGTACTGCTCTAATTACGTTGGTAACCCATTTATAATAGTAATAAGGTACCTCTGGTGTTTGTGGTATATGGCCAATATACCACGGCTAAAGGCTGTATCCAGGCACTCAGCGTTGCTTCGTGAAAAGAGCAGCCCCTAACACACAAAATTCCCAACCAACGCGTGTCCAGGTACGTGTGCTCTATTCATCTGAATGTGTTGACGGTTGGAGAAATTGCTTGAGCTGCGCTGAAAATTCGAGAAGTAGAAAAGACAACGGGCCAATGTTCTATAACACTGCTCTGCGTAGATGTACACGTTTTGGGCTTTGATTAAAGCTTTAGGCGGGAGAACCAATGAGATTAAGGGGGCGGGAAAATACAGGTTATGGCGGAAGTGAGACAAAATTGGCTAGTTGATAAGCTAAAACCGGGAGTGTTGGGTAGCGGAAGTATAGTATACAATAATGTTGTTTGGTACTAAAATGCTGGTATTTAGTTCGTAGTGAATACACCCTATAAAAGCACTACCTATCGTCTACTTTCAAATCACGACTAGGTTGTGAACAACCAAGCAAAACCAGTAGCTAGCAAGCTATCTGAGTAGTTAGCTAGGCTAGTTAGTGTTAGTGCTAACGCTATCTCCAAACAGGGTTGGATTTGACCAGTAGATTTAGCAATCGCTAACGTTGATTTGTTTGGTAGAGTTGAGGCAAAATGTCGATTCAGTACGAGGAGCCGGCATTGGCTCGGAGTTATGGTGTTGTGGACTCTTTCCCAAAGGATTTTGGCTACGGAGTGGAGGAACCAGATATCGAGGAGGAGAGCACGACGTCAGGTGACAGTAAACCAAGGATCCTGCTGATGGGATTGCGGAGAAGTGGAAAGTCATCTATTCAAAAGGTGTGTTGCTATACTTCTGTTAGTTTAGTTCTCCAATAAGTTGCTGCTGGCCCGTTCTTCTGTGCATCACTACAATGTTTATAATGTGTATGCACCATAGTGCATAGTACACTACTCAAGTTGTTGATTACCTAGCTAGTTAGTCAAGTAGTCATTTACATTGATTGTATTTGTCCAATTTAAACAACTATTGCGCTATATCCAGGTTGTATTCCACAAGATGTCGCCCAACGAGACACTGTTCTTGGAAAGCACCAACAAAATCTATAAGGATGACATCTCCAGCAGCTCTTTTGTCAATTTTCAAATCTGGGACTTCCCTGGTCAGGTGGACTTCTTTGATCCTACCTTTGACTATGAGATGATCTTCAGGGGCACGGGGGCTTTGATATTCGTCATTGATGCTCAGGTGAGAATACTAGAGGAATGTTAGACATTGTACTAGGGCAATTCCAAGGTAACACACTTTAATTATGCTTTAAAATGTATGCCAAACAAAAACCATTGATTTCAAAGATTAACAAACCATACAACTCTAATGACTACTTAGAAAAACTGCAGATGCACAGTTTGGTAACAGAATAATGGTCAAATCTGTTACTGAACTTTGTATCTGCACAGTTCTTCCTGTTAATGTTTTTTTGTGAAATGTTCAGTGGAAATTGTTAAAAGTAGTCCTTGTGCATAGAGAGGTTTGTTTAACTCTAAAATCAATCGTTTTTTGTTAGGTATACATTTGAAAGTGAAAAAATGAGTCTCGGCATAATTCCGTTACCATGGAATTACCCACTACCCATGGCAAACATTGAGAAGGCTCTTCTTTTCTACAGCAGTCCTGGGAGACTGACTATAAAGCCTACAGTTCCACTGATCTTTATTTATTAAAAAAAAATAGGCTGCTGCATTGTCTGCTCTTCTTATGCCTTTGTTTTCTATTGGTTTCATCAGGATGATTATGTTGAAGCCTTGGGGAGGCTACATCTCACAGTGTCCCGAGCCTACAGGGTTAACCCAGAGATCAACTTTGAGGTGTTTATCCATAAGGTTGATGGCCTGTCAGACGACCACAAGATAGAAACCCAAAGAGATGTCCACCAGAGAGCCAACGATGACCTGGCAGATGCCAGCCTGGAGAAGCTTCATCTCAGGTTAAGGGCCCTACACACTTCACTCAAACTATGCAAACACAGCAACGAAGCGTCGTTTTCACATGTAGTTCTATGTACTTTGTGAGGCTCAAATTTTGGAACGGACAGTATACAGCGCTCCGTAGTTCTGTTTGCATGACGTGTGTAACGGCCTTTAGTATAAAGGACAAGACACCATAATGAATGTCGGCCGTGCGCAGTAGATCACCTGCTGGGTCTGGACCAACTGTGGCTATTCAACATGAAGTATCTTAGGGAAATGAACAGTAGTAAATGTCAGCTGATATTCTGTGGTCAGAGGAGATATGAAAGCCACACACTTGCTTTTAACCATTTGTCGGCGCGGCCTGTTTTGTCCTTAACTGGTGGTTAGGTATGTGGCTGAATGTTACTCAAAGGGTTCAGCTTGTTTTTGACCTAACATGTTGGGAGAGGAACTGTTAGAAACACAGGAAATATAACTGGGATCTCAATTCTCTCTCCCTCTTTCTCCTCTCTCTTTCTATGTTTCAGCTTTTATTTGACCAGCATCTATGACCACTCTATATTTGAGGCTTTCAGTAAAGTTGTCCAGAAGCTCATTCCTCAGCTACCAACATTGGAAAACCTTGTGAACATTTTCATATCAGTATGTATTATTTTGACCAATAAGCTGATTTGAACTGATGCTTGTTTTTCCGCACTTCTACACAAATCACAACAGATTTTCTGCAATGTTTTAGTCCTTTCGATAATGTTTCTTATGTCGAAACATTGCCCCTGTGTTTTTATTTTTGGACAGAACTCTGGGATTGAGAAAGCCTTCCTGTTTGACGTGGTCAGTAAGATTTACATCGCAACCGACAGCTCCCCTGTGGACATGCAGTCATACGAGCTTTGTTGTGACATGATCGATGTTGTCATTGACGTCTCTTGTATCTATGGGTGAGAGAAAATCATATGCCAGGGTTCCCCAACTGGCAGGCCGAATTTGTCCTGCAGGTGGTTTTATTTGGCCTCCCAAGTTTTATAAGCAAAAGAACCCCCCCCCAAAATAAATACAAATAATAATAAATCATTGTTGGACATAAGACTACAAAAACACCACAAAATCAGCTCCAAGTAGTGATTTTAATTTTGGAAATCTGTTCCCAAGTATTCCCACACATAATAGAGACATTTGAAATTATTATGTTTTAGTCAACTATTATGTGTTTGGGCTTCTTGTCGTCAATTTGCAGTCTACAAATAATTTGTAATTATGTTCCGGCCCCCCGACCATCTGTTCAAGAAAACAATCACCCCTCGTCTGAATCTAGTTGATGATCCCTGTCATGCCATTTAAAAATGTGTGTATTAAACATCCTATTTAACTGTCTCTTCAATCAATTACATTGTACATGCTTGGGATTTATGTGAAAATCAATTGAAATGAACAATGCAGTGAATACGCATCACTCTGGCACTGTATTCGGTTGAAGCATGTGGTAAGGAAGCTTTTGAGATTGCAAAGGTTGACAAGGAATCGTAGATTGCTGTGATTGGGAAAAGCTATCGTGGAGAGCTTTGAGTTTATTTTGCGATTGTAAAAAGTGAATAGCTTTGTGCTCTTCCATTGCAGCCTGAGGGAAGATGGAAATGGCAGTGCCTATGATAAGGAGTCTTTGGCCATCATTAAGCTCAACAATACCACCATACTATACCTGAAAGAGGTCACCAAGTTCCTAGCCCTCGTTTGCATCCTTAGAGAGGAGAGCTTTGAAAAGAAAGGTAAGACAAAAGTCTGGCACCATTTAAAGGATTTAACCATTTATGTTACCTGTTGTTGATTTGACCGACATGCATAGAGCCTTTAGAAGAAGTTTAACACGCTGCACTACCATGCTTATCTCATTTGTAGTGCTGGAAGTTACTGGCCCAATTTGTTTTGAAATAAATTCATATAGCGTGATTTATTTTTCTGATGTTTTCTTTCAGGTTTAATAGACTATAACTTCCATTGTTTCCGCAAAGCCATCCAGGAGGTGTTTGAAGTGGGGTCCTTGACACAGAGGACAGGCAGACTACAGCCAAGCTCGTCCAACAACAGCTTGTCCAGCGTAAAACTTGGTGTATTAAACGGAAGTGCTGTTTAGAGGAATGTAAGAAAAGCAAAGAGATTTGGAATGCCTTAGCCACTGAGAATGGACAAGTAGTAATTGTGTATTTTACTTGGAAGGCTATGGACCATCAAAGGTGACACAGGGAAAAAGCAGGAAAAACCTTGAAAAATAACACTTGGGATAGGGGGGATGCTGTTCTGTGCAAGGATTGGAAAGGGTAAAAAAACGCTGCAATGGACTAAACATTGAACAGAGTTGAAGCCAGCAAGCACATCTATTTTAAGTACCTCAATGTTTTTGGGTTGTGTCTAATCACTTTGACGATAATTATTATTTTTGCTACAAACAGTTTTACGAGTATCGAGATGACAACGTCGTCATTGTGGTCTTCCTCAGCACAAGTAATTTAGACGGGCACTCCCTCAGCTCAAGTCATTTAAACAGGGCACTATCTGTGTTTTCACACTCTTATTTCAGGCAAGGTTCAATAGGAACCAATGTTGGAAAACAAGTTAATTAGGAAGCCTGCATTGAAACAGTAAATATCACTACCGTTCAAAAGTTTGGGGTCACTTAGAAATTGAAATGTCCTTGTTTTTTAAAGAAAACCACTTTTTTTTGGTTCATTAACATAACATTTATCAGAAATGCAGCATTTACAACATTGTTAATGTTGTAAATGACAATTGTAGCTGGAAACGGCTTTTTTTTTCAATTTTATTTTTATAGAATATCTACGTAGGCATACAGAGGCCCATTATCAGCAACCATCACTCCAGTGTTTCAATGGCACGTTGTGCTAGCTAAGGAACTCTTTATTTAACTAGGCAAATTCTTATTTTCAATGACGGCCTAGTGGGTTAACTGCCTTGTTCAGGGGCAGAACGACATATTTGTACCTTGTCAGCTTGGGGATTCGAACATGCAACCTTTTGGTTGCTAGCCCAACGCTCTAACCACTAGGCTACCCTGCCGCCCCAAAAGGCTACCCTGCCGCCCTAGAAGGCCAGCATCCTGGAGTCGCCTCTTCACTGTTGAGATTGGTGTTTTGCGGGTACTATTTAATGAAGCTGCCAGTTGAGGGCTTGTGATGTGTCTGTTTCTCAAACTAGATACTCTAATGTACTTGTCCTCTTGCTCAGTTGTGAACCGGGGCCTCCCGCTCCTCTTTCTATTCTGGTTAGAGCCAGTTGTGTTCTGTGAAGGGAGTACTACACAGCGTTGTACGAGATCTTCAGTTTCTTGGCGATTTCTCACATGGAATAGCCTTCATTTCTCAGAACAAGAATAGACTGACGAGTTTCAGAAGAAAGTTCTTTGTTTCTGGACATTTTGAGCCTGTAATCGAACTCAAAATGCTGGTGCTCCAGGTACTCAACTAGTCTAAAGAAGGCCAGTTTTATTGCATCTTTAACCAGAACAACAGTCTTCAGCTGTGCTAACATAATTGCAAAAGGGTTTTCTAATGATCAATTAGCCTTTTAAAATGATATACTTGGATTAGCTAACACAACGTGCCCTTGGAACACAAGGGTGATGGTTGCTGATAATGGGCCTCTGTACGCCTATGTAGATATTCCATTAAAGAATCAGCCGTTTCCAGCTACAATAGTCAATTACAACATTAACCATGTATACACTGTATTTCTGATAAATGTTATGTTATTTTAATGGACAAAAAAAAAAATTCTTTTAAAAACAAGGACATTTCTTAGTGACCCCAAACTTTTGATCGGTGGTGTTTATGTTAGTGTTATCGCACAGGACATGGGTTACTATGGTGCAAAGGGGTCTATTTGTAAGCATACAACTATAGATCTGGGACTATTGCTATATGTATTTCAACTTAGTTGATTTGATTGTTTTGCAGCCATGCTAAAAACTAGGCCTTGTTCCTCAAAGATAACATTCCCCCATCTGGGAAGAAAACCACCTCGAAAAGTACTTGTGGTTGTCAACTATGATACTGTACCTACTACTCTCATGCAGTTGTCAGTTTTAACCTGTAGCCAAATGCACTATTAAATGAGTTTACTTTTGGGCCAATCAGTGCCCTGTGCTGCATAAAAACATATATGTTGAACTATACTAATGACAAAATGTGTGAATGTTTGCTGAAAGGTCTCTGTGTTACAAATACCTGGGTCCAACATTTTTTTTTACAATGTATTAATTAATTTAATCTTTCACTTACACAATTATGATGTTTGTGTGTGTGAAGGTATTTATCTCTCTGACATGGAAAGCTATCTGAAAGGTCAGTACAGTACTCACAGTATGTTTTTAGTAGTGAGTACCAACAACTCTTGTGGTATGTAGAGGTAATCATTCAGACTGCATCCCTACATAGTACAATACTTTTGTAGTCTGACTGCCCATCCTCATCACTCTGGCCATATGCCACACCCACTAGCATTTCTTGTATGGGTGATCGATAGAGCAGCGGAATTCAATTCAGGATGAGTTGTCAGGCAACTACTTTTGACCAGAGCCCTATGGGTTTCCCTATGGGCTCTGGTCTAAAGTACTGCACTATAAATGGAATGCTTGAGGTCTCCCTAGACCCCAACTGTGCAAGTTATAATAAATTACCAGCGTTTCAAATGGAGTAGTACAGGATGTTAGTCTTATTGGTTCCAGGGTGCTGTAGTGACTGACTGTTAGTATATGTCCAAATTGGCACACTATTCCCTATATAGTGTACTTTTTTTCCCTCTTTTTTTTTTACCAGGGCCCGGTCAAAAGTAGTGCACTATAAAGGGGATAAGGTGCCATTCGGGACATAACTTCATGATGAAACTGTTTGTTACTCATCTGACAACCAATTGAGATGATTCCATTTTGAGATAATATTTGCATTGGTCTTTGTTCTGCTTATGGGTGCAAAGGGAGGTGAATCATATCGAATATGTTGTCAGATGCCATAAGGTTATAAATGTTTTTTTTTTTTATTGAGTGTAATTAAGCATTTAAAGCACTTGAATTAGAAGGGACATTTGAGTGTCTCCCACTATTTGATCTGAGATTGTGTGAAGCATTAAAGATATATTTTCATTTGAATATTGTCACTCATAACTGTACTGTTCTGAACATCCAGTCTACCTACCATTTTCGATCCTATACAGTAAATGTATTGTCTTGAACAAAACAAACAATGCTTCCGCGGTTGAAACAAGTAACTTGCCTAAATCGAGGCTAGACGTGTGTTTCTTGGCTAGGGTTGCAAAATTCCAGGAACCTTAAATACATTCCCTGGTTTTCCAGAAATCCTGGTGTGAGCTTTCCGGCTTATTCCCTCCTCATTCTGGAAAAACCAGGGAATTTATTGCCAGTTCCCGGAATTTTGCAACCCTAGTCTTGGCTCATCATGGCACTGCTGCTGTATTATAGTGGGCAGTAGATGGCACTATTGATCTACTAAGGAAAATAATCAGAAAAGCCGAGTATGATGTCTGTGACTGCGTTAATACAATGATAAATATCAGAGGTTCAAGACCACCGACCTAACCACAAATGTAATGTAACGCACACCTTGATTGCTGTATGGTATTTATTATTATATGAAATACCTGGAGTCAGTGTTACTCTACTTTGGTAGCAGTGGCTGTCTCTACATTGGTGACCTGACTTGAACTGTGTATATACATTGTAGTCTTTAAGGTAGACCCACTGCATGCTGTTGGGAATGATCAGCTCAGGTGGTTGCTATCACCCAAAAAGAATGTTCCATTATTCCATTGCATAATTGACCCCCCATGTTGTACATAATTGAAACATAGGACCTCTCATAAGCATTTTAACAGTACAGGGTGAACAACACTAACAAGATAAATAGGTTGAAATAGTTAAGTCAGTTACATGTGAGATGAAACTTTGTTCATACTACGCATGTGCTCATACATTTTCATGCCTAATGGGTAGTGGCAGGATGGAGCCACAACGTAACTCTTTAATCAACCCCAGACCTCCAGTTTAGACTGGTGGAAAATGGAGGTAAAAAAAACAGGAAAATAATATCTTGCTTGCCAGGGCTTTTTTCAGGAAGCCAGCAGTTTCTCCTGACCGCAGAGTATTTACTCTGCTGAGTGAGTTGGTAAGGAACCTTAATCAAGTCTGAATGAATGACAACACAAAAGTGAAGCCTTATGGTAGTTAATTGCTTAAGTTTTTACCCCCATCAGCCTCTTATCAACCAATGTTAGTGACAGTGTTTGGGAAGCTACTCTGAAAATATAGTTTACCAAGCTACCAATTTCTTTTCACTGAAAATGGATAAGCTAAAAAAACTGCATATGTCAATCTGAAATGTCATAGACTATAATTCCAAGAACAGATCATTTTGGGGTCATATGTTAACATTTGACCCCAAAGTCATATTTAACCTATTAAACACAAGTTAGAGAATTTTGCAGGTCTGATACTAATAATTAAAGCAAATTATTGCCTATTTCAGCCATATTTTATTTTATTTTTGCAAAAAGAGTAGTAGAGTGTACTTCCAGTAGTTATCTACACCTCTACATGGCAAAGAGTAATTAACTAGTGAAAAAACTACCTAGATTTGAATTTAGTTCAACTACCACCAAGCTAATGCAAAATGTAGTTAAACTACTAGTTGAACTATTTGTAGTTCACTACTTCTTTACACTGGTTAGTGAGATACACGACCTGGTCCCAGATCTGCTTGTGCTCTTGTCAACTCCATTGGTAATTGTCAAGCCAAACACGGCATGGCAATAATGGGTGACAAGGAGTTAACATGATAGTACAGACTGGCACTAACATAGCACAGGGATGAAGAACAAACAGATACAGGTTGCAGTCGTCTGTGATCCAGAAGGTACAGTAGGGAGCAGTCTATGTACTTCTGTTCATGTTTGACTTTTACATTCAAGTCAAAAACACAGCTTTAACAATGACAACATAGAGATTTTGTCTAAACAAACACAGACTTCCAAAGTAAATGAATAGCTCAGTAAAAAAATGTTTTTGTCTGTGCCACTTGAAATGACCTGTGCGGCTGTGCCTCGGCAGTAAAGCGAGAAGCGACATTTCTGTAGGGCGTGATTTTACGCGCTTGCCTGATGCTGTTGCGCTCGGGAGGTAGTAGGCTACACGATGCATTTCACATTCGTTGAAGTTGAGAAGGGTTCAGCACTGCGTCGGATCTTGACTTGTCAATATTTGGAGTCAATTTTGCTGCCAGAGAAAAGCTGCAAGCTACAGGTTGGTGACTGAAACAAATAAACTACATTTGACAAAGTTCCCTGACACGCAAGGAGCTGTAAATTTGTGGTATGATATTTTACAATAATTTGTATAAGTTTTATAACAAATAATAACAAAATTATGAGAGCCGATATGATCAATATTGGTTTGAAAACGAGATTAAGTGAATAGTCTTGTTTATTCTTAATTTTACTTGTCTACATTTTAGTCAATGAAGCACCTGGATAATACAGTTGGTGATGCGAATCGAGTCACCTGGCGAATCGTCAATTAGACCCTTCAGTTCAAGCCTATTGACTATTTTATCTGATAAAATATGTGTTATATGTTAACTATTGTCATAAATTGAGAAAGGTATTTATTCTTATGTTTTATCAAGGGAACAGAAATTCGCGTGACGTTTTAGGTCAAGATATCTGGACACTCGACGTCCACTAGACAGATCTCAGCTCGAGAGATCTTTCACACAACTCAACTGTGTGTCTCAGAGAGTACAGTATTCGAGCTGAGAAACTCTGTGATACGTCTATCATACACACACACACGATTCGACAAGAAGCAGATGCACAAACACAATGCTCGTTAGATGGAACATTTATTGTTGTTTTTTGTTGTTGACACAAACCACGGGCAGAGAATGGAATTTGTCTTCTCTTTCTCTCATGCTCTCTCTCGGTTATTTGTCCTCTTTATCTCTCTTTAAACTTTATACATCCTGTTGCACAGATTCTTAGCATCTGTCCCTACTCTCCCAAGGAACTGGACTGACAGGATATATCGTAGGATGTAGCCTAATTTTACTTTAGAATGAGGGAACTAACTGAGACATGTTGGGGTTAGTTGCCTTGGACAGAGGCACACAAGTTAATAATTGATACCTAAGACCACACCACAACAAGACCTGTAGAACATTTTGAACAGGTATGATTTATAGAGAGGAGAACAGGGAGTCTTTTGAAGAGACGGCTCCTCTGTAACAGTTTCCCCCAAGTCAATCTCTGTTTGAATTACATGGATTCTGACACATTAATGTTGAACAATAACACACATAACATATTATTTGCTCCCACATTCAAACTAAGAGCTTGATTAACAGTGTCCTGAAATGGTGGGGGGAGACATTGTATAACAGGACGAAGACAGTTTAATATACACTGTTGTTTTCAACTGTTTTACTTTTGTGTGATTTTCTGGCATATCGGCATCGCAATAAAAACTGTTGGGACAAATGCTGTGTAGGACACCTATGCAGCCATCTCAATTAGCCAACATCCTGAAGAGTAATGTCATGTCTTATACTTAAGATTGCAAGTATTATTTTCCCAGACACTCTCCATCGTTGGCACCAAATGGAATAGTTTCTGCATGTATTCAGCAAACTCTATATCCATGTCATCATGTGAGTTCGACGCACTTTGGGTGTAATTAACATAGCTCTTTGATTACTTCAACAATTGGCTTTTTATGAGGAGACTTTCCCTGTGAGTAACCAGCAGAAATGTGGTGGCAACCAGAAAGAACTGCTTCATTATTTTTAGAAAAGGAGGAATTTGCCGTTTTTAGAACAGAGGGAAGATGGAAGAAAAATGCATTTGCTGTTTTTTTCAATCCCAACATTGGACCCACCACATGATTCTGCCACGTTCTGACCACAGTCTCATTCCTCTGATATTCTTATCATTGGGGAAGGTTGGGTCTGTGTACAATCATTGGAGCAGAGCCAAATGGTTTCCAGGACTTCTGGAGATGGACAAGTCTTTCCCAGGCTGGGAATACATCGTTAATAGCAACTTATTCCCCATATAGTGCACTACATTTGGAATAGTGCCATTTGGGACATAACCTGGCATGGGCTCAGGCCATAATTAGGGACATTGACCCATAGGTTGTAAATTATTCATTATCATTATCACACTGTTTCCATTTCCTCCTTGCCTGGCTGGTTCTAGTGTCACTTTTCCCACCATGAACAGCAGCAATGGAAGATTTTAATGGAGTTGGGATGTGAGCTCAGAGTTATGCCCTCCTGTCTCTTTCCCCCTTCTTTCTTTCTCTCTCTCTCTCTCTCTCTCTCTCTCTCTCTCTCTCTCTTTCTCGTTCTCTTTCTTTCTCTCTCTCTCTCTCTCTCTTTCTTTCTCTTTCTTTCTCTCTCTCTCTTTCTCTCTCTCTCTCTCTCTCTCTTTATTTCTCTTTCTCTCTCTTTCTCTCTCTCTTTCTTTCTCTTTCTCTCTCTCTCGCTCTCTCTCTTTCTCTTTCTCTTTCTAATGGATTTGGTCCCATTCATTCATTGTCTCCAGAAACATGTGCATTCCACTCCATCTCATACTTCCTCAAACTCCCTCTCTCCCAACAAAATTATGTTTGGGGTCTAGAACCATTTGTCTCAACAGTCCTAAAGTGCTTACACATGTAGATGTTACTCAAAAACAAAGACAAATAAATCTTACAGCATCCATGAAACAAAGGCAACAGGCTGTAGGGTCGCCAGGGGCTCTGGGAAAATAAACGCAGTTGATACTATTAACACCCGGGGCCTGGGGTTGGATGGATGCTCGCTTTACTGGCAACCAGCATCTGATGCTGGGAAAATATGTTTACATGCATATTTGTTTTGGATAATGACTGACTGCTGATTGTGCACATCAAGCTAACTTTATTTATTTATTCTTTGGCCGAATTCCCACTGCAAAATAATCCAAATGAAACATAGCCTGTTGCCAAAAGCAACTTTGCTTCAGAAGAGGATGCTAGTGACGTTTCCTGACTTCTTATCTCCATGTCTACCTTTTAATAGACAAAGGAGATTATATCTATTCCCCTTTTCAATTGATTTTCATCAGTTTATCTTCTAATTTGAAGCACATATTTTTTGTTATCTTTACTAGACTGACTTCTACACCATGTCATACTCAGGCCTTTCCTTTTCTATGTTCATGAAGATAGCATAGGTCTACCACACAGAGCGAAGAAGGCCTTGGCACGGTGACCTCTTTTTATTTGTTGTCAGATTTGACCTTTTGTTTTAGTACACACCAGAGGTGGTGCGGGAGGGACGGAGTTCTAAGAAGGCTTTCAGCTGCAGCTTGCGTTGTTCTCTACGGGGTATAAACGGCCAGCTGGGGGCCCAAAGCTAAACACAGCCAAGCACGTACCCTCTCATTCATTTTGCTTTTATTGTTCCTCAAAGGGCAGGTGAAAGATTACAGGCTCAGTTTTTCTGTGTTAATGTCAGCAAGGGATTTTTTAATTACTACCCTACGAGCAGGGGGAGTCTGTGTTTGTCATTAAATTCCGATAAGAATGAAGATTAGGTAAAGTCTTCACTTGTCTTGAGTTGATAGTGTCATCATCGCCCAGTCTGTTTCCCAGTGCAATTTTGTCTCTTTTCAACACATTGATTGAAGTGATCTCCCAAGGACATTGGTAAAGGAATGTTGGACTTGGTCGATGTTCAAGTATCCAAAACGAGATGTTTTGCAAACTGTGTCTCAAAACATCCCGTTTGGAATGTTGAAACAGACAGAAATTGCATATCAACTTGATGAGAGCTACCTCTGTTCATTTTGGTTTGTGTGTGCGTGCAGGCAGCTAACAGTGCTTTCTGATCCGGCAGGAAGTCAGTCACTTCACATTGGGTCTCTTTGTACTGGGATAAAAGAGAGAGGGAGCAGTCATCCGACCGATGGCTGTAAGGGACAAGCCTTTCCTTTTTTTCTGGCAGAATTTACAGCCCCGACCATGAACATTTTACTATAGCTTCAGGAGCTTTTAATGTGTTTATAACAACTTTAATAGGCCATCAATATCATTCTCTGTGAGAGCTGTGTTGTGTGACCACAAAAAGTCTGACAAAATGTGAACTGTTCTGGGCAGGGACATTATTAAACATAGGCTAATCCGGTTTCATGATAAATAAATATTAAAGTAAAGTGGGGTAACTATTAAATGACAGCTGACAGTATGATCACACTCTCTGTAGCCCATGTGAGTAAGACCTTTAAACAGGTTAACATTCATTTGGCCGCAGGACCAGACGGCTTACCAGGACACGTACTCAGAGCATGCGCTGACCAGCTGGCAAGTGTCTTCACTGACATTTTCAAGCTTTCCCTTACCCAGTCTGTAATACCTACATGTTTCAAGAAGACCAACGTAGTCCCTGTGCCCAGGAAAGCCAAGGCAAATTATTATCACCACTTAACATTCACTTCTGTAGCCATGAAATGCTTTGAAAGGATGGTCATGGCTCACATCAACACCATCATCCCAGACACCCTGTACCCACTCCAATTCGCATACCGCCCCAACAGATCCACATATTACGCTATCTCTATTGTACTCCACACTGCCCTCTCCCACCTGGACAAGAGGAACACTTGTGTGAGAATGCTGTTCATTGAATACAGCTCAGCGTTCAACACCATAATGCCTTCCAAGCTCATCACTAAGCTAAGGACCCTGAGACTGAACACCTCCCTCTGCAACTGGATCCTGGACTTCCTGACGGGCCGCCCCCAGGTGGTGAGAGTAGGCAACAACACATCCGCCATGCTGACCCTCAACACAGGGGCACCTCAGGGGTACGTGCTTAGTCCCCTCCTGTACTCCCTGTTCACCCACGACTGCGTGGCCCCGCACAACTCCAACGCCATCATTAAGTTTGCTGACGACATGATGGTGGTAGGCCTGATCATCGCCGACAACGATATAGGGAGGGGGTCAGAGACCTGGTAGTGTGGGGCCAGGACAACAACCTCTCCCTCAACATCAGTAAGACAAAGGAGCTCATCATGAACTATGGGAAACGGAGGGCCGAGCACGCCCCCATTCACATTGACGGGGCTGTAGTGGAGCGGATCGAGAGCTTCAAGTACCTTGGTGTCCACATCACTAAGGATCTATCATGGTCCACACACACCAACACAGTCGTAAAGAGGGCACAACAATGCTTCTTCCCTCTCAAAAGGCTGAAAAGATTTGGCATGGGCCCTCAGATCCTCAAAAAGTTCTACAGCTGCACCATTGAGAGCGTCTTGACTGGCTGCATCACCGCTTGTTATGGCTACTGCTTGGCATCCGTACGCAAAGGCGCTACAGAGGGTAATGCGTACGACCCAGTTCATCACTTGGTCCAAGCTCCCTGCCATCCATGTGGTGTCAGAGGAAGGCCCTATGAATGGTCAAAGACTCCAACCACCCAAGTCATAGACTCTTCTCTCTGCTACCACATGGCAAGCGGTACCAATTCACCAAGTCTGGAACCAACAGGACCCTGAACAGCTTCTAACACCAAGTCATAAGACTTCTAAATAATTAAACAAATAGCTACGCAGACTATCTACATTGACCTGTTTTCCACAAACTTTTTTTGACTCATCACATACAGTACAGTCAAATGTTTGGATACCTACTCGTTTTTATTTATCAGGGTTTTTATTTATCTTTACTATTTTTCTACATTGTAGAATAATAGTGAAGACTTCGAAAATATGAAATATCACATATGCAGTAACCAAAAAAGTGTTAAACAAATCAAAATATATTTGACATTCTTCAAAGTAGGCACCCTTTGCCTTGATGACAGCTTTGCACACTCTTGGCATTCTCTCAACCAGCTTAATGAGGAATGCTTTTCCAACAGTCTTGAAGGAGTTCCCACATATGCTGAGCACTTGTTGGCTGCTTTTCCTTCACTCTGCGGTCCGACTCATCCCAAACCATCTCCATTGGGTTGAGGTTGGGTGATTGTGGAGGCCAGGTCATCTGATGCAGCACTCCATCACTCTCCTTGGTCAAATAGCCCTTACACAGCCTGGAGGTGTGTTTTGGGTCATTGTCCTAATGATAGTCCCACTAAGTGCAAACCAGATGGGATGGCGTGTTGCTACAGAATGCTGTGCAAGCCTTGCTGGTTAAGTGTACATTGAATTATAAGTACATCACCAACAGTGTCACCAGCAAAGCATTCCCACACCATCACACCTCCTCCTCCATGCTTCACGGTGGGAAACACATGCGAAGATCATCCGTTCACCTTCTCTGCGCCTCACAAAGACGTGGCAGTTGGAACCAAAAATCTTAAATTTGGACTCATCAGACCAAAGGACAGATTTCCACCAGTCTAATGTCCATTGCTCGCAGTGGTGGAAAAATTACCCAATTGTCATATTTGATTCAAAGTAAAGATACCTTAAAAGAAAATGACTCAAGTAAAAGTGAAAGTCACCCAGTAAAATACTACTTGAGTAAAAGTCTAAAAGTATTTGGTTATAAATATACTTAAGCATCAAAAGTAAATGTAATTGCTAAAATATACTTAAGTATCAAAAGGAAAAGGAAAAGTATAAATCATTTAAAATGTCTTATGTTATGCAACCCAGACGGCATGATTTTCTTGTTTTTTAAATTTACGGATGGCCAGGGGCCCACTTCAACAGTCAGACATATTTTAAAAACAAAGCATTTGTATATAGTGAGTCTGCCAGATCAGAGGTACTGGGGATAACCAGGGATGTTCTCTTGATAAGTGCGTGAATTAGACCATTTTTGTGTCCTGCTAAGCATTCACAATATAACGAGTACTTTTGAGTGTCAGGGAACATGTAATGAGTAAAAAGTACATTATTTTATTTAGGAATGTAGTGGAGTAAAAGTAAAAGTTGTCAAAAATATAAATAGTAAAGTACAGATACCCACAAAAACTACTTAAGTATTAATTTAAAGTATTTTTATTTAGGTACTGTACACCACTGATTGCTCGTGCTTCTTGGCCCAAGCAAGTCTTCTTCTTATTGGTGTCCTTTAGTAGTGTTTTTGTTGTTGTTGCAGCAATTTGACCATGAAGGCCTGATTCACATAGTGTCCTCTGACCAGTTGATGTTGAGATGTGTCTGTGTCACGACTTCCGCCGAAGTCGGTCCCTCTCCTTGTTCAGGCGGCGTTCGGCGGTCGACGTCACCGGCCTTCTAGCCATCGCCGAGCCACTTTTCATTTTCCATTTGTTTTGTCTTTGTCTTACACACCTGGTTTCAATTCCACAATTACTTGTTCATTATTTAACCCTCTGTTCCCCCATGTTTGTTTGTGAGTAATTGTTTATTGTATTGCGGTCCGTATTTGTGGCCTTGTATTTATACTACGTGTATTGTTATATTATTGAGTAAAATTGCTTTCATTACTCATATCTGCTGTCCTGCGCCTGACTCATCTCACCAGCTACACCAGACGCATTACAGTCTGTTACTTGAACTCTGTGAAGCATTTATTTGGGCTGCAATTTCTGAGGCTGGTAACTATAATGAACTTATCCTCTGCAGCAGAGGTAACTGGGTCTTCCTTTACTGTGGCGGTCCTCATGATAGCGCCTGATGGTTTTTGCGACTGCACTTGAAGAAACTTTCAAAGTGAAATTCTCTGCATTGACTGACCTTAATGTCTTAAAGTAATGATGGACTGTTGTCTTTACTTATTTGAGCTGTTCTTTACATAATATGGACTTGGTCTTTTACCAAATAGGGCTATCTTCTGTATACCACCCCTACCTTGTCACGACACAACTGATTGGCTCAAACAAAATTAAGAAGGAAAAAAAATCCACAATTTAACTTTTAACAAGGCATACCTGTTAATTGAAATGTACTCCAGGTGACTACCTCATGAATCTGGTTGAGAGAATGCCAAGATAATAAAGAAAACCCCTTGAATTAGTAGGTGTGTCCAAACTTTTGACTGGTACTGTATGAACAGGGTTGGATCAGAATCACTGCTATAATCACTGGCCAGAACGAATAATTAAGTAAAACCACAAGTCCAAATTCCTATCTCTATCGATGGCTAATTTAGGAAAGCGCAGATTCTAGCTAGCTAGCTAGCTAGCCACCAGAGGACAACAACACATTTGACTTGTGATGTGATTGGTCTGAACTCTTTGTGACAAGACAGCATCAGTTAGATATTCTGCACATACTGAGACAAAGGGGCACTGTTTTGTTCAATCGGATCCTTTCTCCGGTGAGATACATTCAGCCTCTTGTGAAAGGCAGGAAATGTATGAAACACAGAGAGTCGAAAGATAAATAATTTTGTTTCTTTATTTCTTGGTCAATTTTGGGGGGAAGCCTGGCTTCCCCTTGGCATCCATGAATACATGCAACTGGTGTAGAGGGAGTGATCAGAACACAACTGAGTGAGCGAGACACAGAGGTGAAAGGGAGTTTAATAATAAGTCATGTTTGATGCATGGCTTGGTTTCTTTATTGTTTTACCCCACAAATACACATGTACAAATGGAACACTAAAGTCAAAGCAAATGAATGTTGTCTTCAAGACAAAAATTATACCAAATAGTTTTACAGTATTTGAAAAAATATATATATCTGGTTAAAGATCAAGTTTTGACGTCCGTTCGAGTGCTCAAGTACTCCATACTCATGCCCATCCCTATAAAATAATATTGTTCCTTGAGTTTTGTTGAGTTTAGAGTGACGAAAAATAGCTAGCTAACAGCTAACTGCTCTCTTAAGTCTCGTCATTGAGACCAGCAACAGAATGGATGCAGCGCTAAAAGCGCAGGGCGCGAGGGACAGACAGAGACGAGCAGCTAATGGATACTAACAAAGAAAGTTATTTCTGATTTCGGGCAGAGCCTTAAATTTGGCAAAAGCAATCTGGCCTGTGTAGGGTTGGGCCTGAACGTTGCATGCATGTGTAGGACTCAGGCATAAAATTCATGCTTGTGCAGGGCTCTAATTTGAATGTCAGTGGAAAATGTAATACATCACCCAGCACATGTCAACAAGCACAACCAGCTGATGAGTCTTTCTTTTTTTGAATCCTAGGAAGAAACTGGTAATGTTATCATACGCTACCTACACACTACTGTAGGATTGTTCCATTTCATACAAAGACTCCTTTCTCTTTTCTCTTGCTCCTAGGTGTCATGGGGTTTCATCATGGAACATTCTGGTTTGTAAAGCATAGGGCACACTAGACTCCTCTGCTGGGAAAATAAACACACAAGATGCATCCCAAATGGAACCCTATTCCCTTTATAGTACACTACTTTTGACCAGAGCCCCAGTGGTCCTGCAGTGGAACTCACATGGCTCATGCAGTTACAACTGGCTCCGCACTCTGGAGAAAATGTCAGGTTAGAAAGAAAACAACTTCAGAGAACCTTGAAGGGACAGAGAGTGGCCTGGTCTGTTGTTGGGCCATGTGGGAGACGAAGAGAGAGAGTATGTTTTGCTGTCTGGCTCACAGTACAAAGCCTTCAGAGTTGATGACTCCAATTAATCTTTCACCAACGTGGACAATATATCACTGAAGAATATCCATGTGTCCGCTGTGGCTGGAGGTGCGAAATGCAGAGTTATAACAGAAGTGTGCTAGGAGAGAACAACACGTGTCCCACTGATGGATTTCTGTTTGACTTAACCACTCACTGGGAGCAGGACGCAGAGACACAGAAACATTTATATATACTTAACACAAATATAAACGCAACATGCAACAATTTCTAAGATTTTACTGAGTACATTTAAATAAAGTCATTAGGTCACAATCTATGCATTTCAACTGGCTGGGCAGGGGTGCAGCCATGGATGGGCCTGGGAGGGCATAGGCCCACCCACTTGGCAGCCAGGCCCACTAACTAATAGGGATGTAAACAAATTTGTGCACAAAATATGAGAGAAATAAGCTTTTTGTGGATACACGATATGTGTACGTGTATTTGTATGTGCCCATCTTGCTGTTCATTCTTTTACTCCTTGCTCTATTTTTGAGGCATTCCCTCTAAATCGTTTCTATACCCGGGTCACGTTCATGTGTAACACGACCATCAGTCATAAGGATGAGGAACCACAGAGGGAGTGTATCCATGTCGACGTGGCTCATTCAGGGTCAGTCATCTCCTCTACAGCTGGGAAGGACATGCTGTTTGGGAATAGCTCTTTGTAGTTCAGTAGCTCTTACTATAACAGAACGGTCTGGACATTGCATAAATGAGCCGAAATTGAGTTTAAACAAAGCTATAAATATTAGCTGTTGTTGGGTAATAGATAAAAATGATCCAACAGAAAGGGCGTGGTTTGTATTTTGATTTTGGTTAGACATATCCATTTTTATGGTTAACATTTTTATCACTTTTAAAAGATAGAAAGGAATGTCATAATGCTTATACTTGTCGACACAACAGGTGGAGTACAAATAACGTATTTGCAGATGTCATGCTGTGTGGGGACTATGCCCGGAAGGAAGGCCATTGTTGTATCAGTGCAGTGGTTTTAGGGATGGATGAACTAGAATAGCTAGAAGCCTAACCTCTTGAGAGACATTAGCAGGGGAAGTCAAGCTGATTTCCACCGCTCTCACAATAAACGGACATGAAACAGATATGGAGTTTGATGGACTTGTCTGTTTTGTGTTCCGTCCAAGTGTCTTTGACCTTGTAAAGCCTCAAACCTCTTTAGGCTGATGCAGCCTAGCTGATGGAGGAGGAGGATATGGCTGAATGTTCCCATTACAAATGCTCTGCTGCTCTGACATTGTGTGGAGATTAGCCAAGTTTTCAGTTGCTTGATTATAAACAAAAGAGACAAATAGGGTGGATAAAACAGAAGTTGTTCTTTCGCCAGGTCTTCTGTCTTGTGTGCTTGCCATCGTGTATAAATGGTGGCAATAATGGTAAATAAAGTCTGAGGCTAGTCATTTGAATGGCACGTACACCCCACTGCTGAGCCGACTCCTTAATTGACCAGACGCAAATAACTTGTGGGTTCTAGTACATTTAACTCAATACCTGTAAAAAAACAACCGCAACTGTGGGATGGAATTCCTTTCATGAGCAATGGTTGATTCCCCCCTGTTTTATATCAAGCCAACCCTGTGTGTGCAAAATGCATTTCCAAGAAATGAGGTCTGCTTCATTAGGAACTCCATGTCTGTGTGCCAAATGGGACCCAATTCCCTATAAAGTGCACTACTTTTGGCCAGAGCCCTTTGGGTCCTGGTCAAAAGTAGTGCATTATACAGGTATAGGGAATAGGGTGCCATTTGGGATACAGTCCAGTTTTTGGGTTCAATCACCACTAGGACATGGAGCTTGTGAGGCTGGGACTTCAGCTCTGTCTGCTGAGTGGAAGCTGCTAAACCCTTCACCCCAGAGCTTTCCCTTCCATTCACTCCCCCTTTAAAACCTACCGCCTGAATCTCCGCTGCACATCATTGAACCCACAACCCTTCTCCGCGCTCCTTGCTTTTTGACATTCTGAAAGCATTTCAAGGGTGTTCTTTTCCTTGAAAAGAGGGAAAATATAATAAACAAAATGTCTTCCAAGAGAAACATTTGTGTCTGCCTTTAGAGTCTCTGTCAATGCCATGTTCCTGACAATGTTTTCTTGAGCCTGTGTTACCTGAACTCTTGAGACTTTTCTCCACTCATGTAATTCCAACCTTTATCCCCCCACTTTTGCTACTCTACACTATGCATGCTTCCCAAATGGCACCCTATTCCCTATATAGTGCACTACTTTTGATCAGGGCCCATATGGTTCTGGTCAAAGTAGTGTACTATGTAGGAAATAGGGTGCCATTTGAGACACAGCCTATATGCACCCTGTTGGACCCTATTTGCCCTTCCCGTTCCATAGGAAAGCTACTGGGGTACATGTATCTGACCTCGTGTCACATACTCTAGCAGCTCCCTACAGTTTTAAGAAGTAGCCGGAGGGTGTTATGATTGTCTCAGTATAGTAGAGCTGTCAGGCGTATTTCCACCCCGTCCTTCCTATTCACCATATGAGATGTCAATCACCTGATTAGAACATGTAATCAGGAATGTTTCCCAGGGTGAATCAGGGGCCTTGGCAGCCTGGGTGCCAGATCTTTTTATGTTCTCTTGCCAACTTCTTATGGAATTGTAATGCAAAACCTTGTTTGGCTTGACAATAAAAACGGAGTGTCAAAATCACAGATCTGGGACCAGGCTAGGACCTTGGAGGTCCATGGTGTCTAAACAGCAATAAGTTAAGCTGATCTGTTAGTATGCCGCTGACAGAATGTGCAAGGGCAGTGTGTGCAATATGTATTATGTATTTGGTTGTACGAGACGTGTACAACATGGGTAACGTGCAATGTATGTACTACAGTGCATTCGGGAAGTTTTCAGACCTCTTGACTTTTTCCACATTTTGTTACATTACAGCCTTATTCTGTAATTGATTAAAGGGTTTTTCCCCCATCATAAATCTACACACAATACACCATAATGACGAAGCAAAAACAGTATTTTAGAAAATGTTGCACATTTGTAAAAAAAAAACAAACAACTGAAATATTACAAAAGTATTCAGACCCTTTACTCAGTACTTAGTTGAAGCACCTTTGGCAGTGATTGCAGCCTCAAGTCTTCTTGGGTATGACACAACAAGCTTGGCACACCTGAATTTGGGGAGTTTCTCCCATTCTTCTCTCAAGCTCTGTCAGGTTGGATAGGGAGCGTCGCTGCACAGCTATTTCCAGGTCTCTCCAGAGATGTTCGATCGGGTTCAAGTCCGGGCTCTGGCTGGGCCACTCAAGGTCATTCCGAGACTTGTCCCGAAGCCACTCCTGCATTGTCTTGGCTGTGTGCTTAGGGTCATTGTCCTGTTGGAAGGTGAACCTTCACCCCAGTCTGAGGTCCTGAGTGCTCTGGAGCAGGTTTCCTTCAAGGATCTCTCTGTAGTTTGCGCCGTTCATCTTTCCCTCAATCCTGACTAATCTCCTAGTCCCTGCCACTGAAAAACATCCCCACCGCTTGATGTTGCCACCCCCATGCTTCACCGTAGGGAATGTGCCAGGTTTCCTCTAGATGTGACGTTTGGCATTCAGGCCAAAGTGTTCAATCTTATTTCATCAGACTAGAGAATCTTGTTTCTCATGGTCTGAGAGTCCTTTAGGTGCCTTTTGGCAAACTCCAAGCGGGTTGTCATGTGCCTATTAGTGAGGAGTAGCTTCCGTCTGGCCACTCTACCATAAAGGCCTGATTGGTGGAGTGCTGCAGAGGTGGTTGTCCTTCTGGAAGGTTCTCCCATCTCCACAGAGGAACACTGGAGCTCTGTCAGAGTGACCATTGGGTTCTTGTTCACCTCCCTGACCAAGGCCCTTCTCCCCCAAATGCTCAGTTTGGCCGGGTGGCCAGCTCTAGGAAGAGTTTTGGTGGTTCCAAACTTCTTCCATTTAAGAATGATGGAGGCCACTGTGCTCTTGGGGACCTTCAATGCTGCAGACATTTTTTGGTACCCTTCCCCAGATCTGTGCCTCGACATAATCCTGTCTCGGAGCTCTACGGATAATTCCTTCGACCTCATGGCTTGGTTTTTGCTCTGACATGCACTGTCAATTGCTGGACCTTATATAGACAGGTGTGTGCCTTTCCAAATTATGTCCAATCAATTAAATTTACTACAGGTGGATTCAAATGAAGTTGTAGAAAGATCTCAAGGATGATCAATGGAAACAGGAGCTCAATTTCGAGTCTCAAAGCAAAGGGTCTGAATACTTCTGTAAATAAGGTATTTCTGTTTTTTATTTTTAATACATTTGCAAACATTTATAAAAACTGTTTTCATTATGGGCTGTTGTGTGTAGATTGTGGAACAATTTGTAATTAATACATTTTAGAATAAGGCTGTAATGTAACAAAATTTGGAAAAAGTCAAGGGGTCTGAATACTTTCCGAATGCACTGTATGTTGTGTGTGTTTGTTGTGTGTGTGTGTACAGTGTCAATTTTGTATACAGCAGTAGACAATTTCCCCCTCTGGGGTATTAAAGGTCATCCTTTCCTACTGTTGACTGGTTGCCTTGGATACTTACTTGTAGGTACATACATTTTTTGTTGTTGCATGGGAATCTCTCTCTCGCTCCTCTCTCTCTCGTCTCTCTCTCTCTCTCTTTCTCTCTTTCTCTCCCTCTCTCTCTTTCTCTCTCTCTCTTTCTCGCTCTCTCTCTCAATTTCAATTTAAGGGCGTTATTGGCATGGAAAACCTATGTTAACATTGCCGAAGCAAGTGAACTAGATAATAAACAAAAGTGGAATAAACAATAAAAATGAACAGTAAACATTACAGTCACAAAAGTTCCAAAAGAATAAAGACATTACAAATGTCATATTACGTGCAAATAGTTAAAGTACAAAAGGGAAAATAAATAAACATAAATATGGGTTGTTTTTACAATGGCGTTTGTTCCTCACTGGTTGCCCTTTTCTTCTGGCAACAGGTCACTAATCTTGCTGCTGTGATTGCACACTGTGGTATTTCACCCAATAGATATGGGAGTTTATCAGAATTGGGTTTGTTTTTGAATTCTTTGTGGATTTGTGTAATCTGAGGGAAATATGTGTCTCTAATATGGTCATACATTTGGCAGGATGTTAGGAAGTGCAGCTCAGTTTCCACCTCATTTTGTGTGCACTGTTTTCTCGAGAGCCAGGTCTGCCTACTGCGGCCTTTCTCAATAGCAAGGCTATGCTCACTGAGTCTGTACATAGTCAAAGCTTTCCTTAAGTTTGGTTCAGTCACAGTGGTCATGTATTCTGCCACTGTGACTGTTAGGGCCAAATGGCATTCTAGTTTGCTCTCTTTTTTTGTAACTTCTTTCCAATGTGTCAAGTAATTATCTTTTTGTTTTCTCATGATTTGGTCTAATTGCCTAATTGTGTTGCTGTCCTGGGGCTCTGCAGGGTCTGTTTGTGAACAGAGCCCCAGGAACAGCTTGCTTAGGGAACTCTTCTCCAGAATCATCTCTCTGTAGGTGATGGCTTTGTTATGGAAGGTTTGGGAATCGCTTCCTTTTAGGTGGTTGTAGAATTTAACGGCTCTTTTCTGGACATTGATAATTAGCGGGTATCGGCCTAATTCTGCTCTGCATGCATTATTTGGTGTTCTACGTTGTACACAGAGGATATTTTTTTTCAGAATTGTGCATGCGAAGTCTCAATTTGGTGTTAGTCCCATTTTGTGAATTTTTGGTTGGTGAGCGGACCCCAGACCTCACAACCATAAAAGGCAATGGGTTCTATAACGGATTAAAGTATTTTTAGCCAGATCCTAACTGGTATGTCAAATTTTATGTTCCTTTTAAAGGCATATAAGGCCCTTCTTGCCTTGTCTCTCAGCTCGTTCACAGGTTTGTGGAAGTTACCTGTGGCGCTGATGTTTAGGCTGAGTTATGTACAGTTTTTTTGTGTGCTGTAGGGCAACGGTGCCCTAGATGGAATTTGTATTGGTGGACTTGAGAACTGGACCTTTTTTGGAACACCATTATTTTTGTCTTACTGAGATTTACTGTCAGGTCTGACAGAATCTGTGCAGAAGATCTAGGTGCTGCTGTAGGCTGTAGGACAGAAGCACCAGATTATTAGCAAACATGACGTGGATGCTACACTACAGGACTGTTTGCTAGCACAGACTGGAATATGTTCCGGGATTCATCCAATGGCATTGAGGAATATATCACCTCAGTCATCGGCTTCATCAATAAGTGCATTGATGACGTCGTCCCCACAGTGGCGTACATGTACGTACATATCCGAACCAGAAGCCATGGATTACAGGCAACATCCGCATTGAGCTAAAGGCTAGAGCTGCCGCTTTCAAGGAGTGGGAGACTAATCCGGACGCTTATAAGAAATCCCGCTGTGCCCTCAGACCCAACCATCAAACAAGCAAATCGTCAATACAGGATTAAGATTGAATCCTACTACACCGACTCTGATGCTCGTCAGATGTGGCAGGGCTTGAAAACTATTACGGACTATAAAGGGAAACCCAGACGCGAGCTGCCCAGTGACGCGAGCCTACCAGATGAGCTAAGTGCCTTTTATGCTCGCTTCAAGGCAAGCAACACTGAAGCATGCACGAGAGCACCAGCTGTTCTGGATGACTGTGTGATAAAGCTCTCGGTAGCCGATGTGAACAAAACCTTTAAACAGGTGAACATTCACAAAGCCGCTGGGCCTGACGGATTACCAGGATGTGTACTCAGAGCATGCCAGGATCAACTGTCAAGTGTCTTCACTGACATTTTCATCCTCTCCCTGACCGAGTCTGTAATACCTACATGTTTCAAGCAGACCACCATAGTGCCTGTGCCCAAGGAAGCCAAGGTAACCTGCCTAAATGATTACCACCCCGTGGCACTCACGTCGGTAGCCTGAAGTGCTTTGAAAGGCTGGTCATGGCTCACATCAACAGCATCCTCCCGGACACCCTAGACCCACTCCAATTCGCATACCGCCCCAACTGATCCACAGATGACGCAATCTCAATCGCACTCCACACTGCCCTTTCTCACCTGGACAAAAGGAACACCTATGTGAGAATGCTGTTCATTGACTACAGCTCAGCATTCAACACCATAGTGCCCACGAAACTCATCACTAAGCTAAGGACTCTGGAACTAAACACCTTCCTTTGCAACTGGATCCTGGACTTCCTGACCAGCCGTCCCCTTGTGGTAAGAGTATGCAACAACATGTCTGCCACGCTGATCCTTAACACTGGGGCCCCTCAGGGGTGTGTACTTAGTCACCTCCTGTATTCCCTGTTCACCCATGACTGCATGGCCAAACACGACTCCAACACCATCATTAAGTTTGCTGACGACACTACAGTGGTAGGCCTGATCACTGACAACGATGAGACGGCCTATAGGGAGGAGGTCAGAGAACTGGCAGTGTGGTTGCCAGGACAACAACCTCTCCCTGAATGTGAGCAAGACTAAGGAGCTGATTGTAGACTACAGGAAAAGGCGGGCCGAACAGGCCCCCATTAACATCGATGGGGCTGTAGTGGAGCGGGTTGAGAGTTTCAAGTTCCTTGGTGTCCACATCACCAACGAACTATCATGGTCTGAACATACCAAGACAGTCGTGAAGAGGGCACGACAAAACTTCCTGAGGGGGGAAAAAAAAAGATTTGTTCTACAGCTGCACCATCGAGAGCATCCTGACCGGTTGCATCACCGCATGGTCTGGCAACTGCTCGGCATCTGACCATAAGGCGCTACAGAGGGTAGTGCGAATGGCCCAGTACATCACTGGGGCCAAGCTTCCTGCCTTCCAGGACTTATATAATAGGTGGTGTCAGAGGAAAGCCCATAAAATTGTGAAAGTCTCCAGTCACCCAAGTTATAGACTGTTTTCTCTGCTACCGCATGGCAAGCGGTACCGGAGCGCCAAGTCTAGGATTAAAAGGCTCCTCAACAGCTTCTACCCCCAAGCCATAAGACTGCTGAAAAATTCATAAAATCGCGACCGGACAATTTACATTGACCCCCCCCCTCCCATCCCTTCCCTTGTGTACACAGCTGCTACTCGCTGTTTGTTTTGTTACCTATGCATAGTCACTTCGCCCCCACCTTCAGGTACAGATTACCTCAACTAGCCTGTACCGCCGCACACTGACTCGGTATCGGTGCCCCCTGTATATAGTCTCGTTATTGTTATTCTTATTGTATTACTTTTAATTATTACTTTTTATTTTAGTCTACTTAAAAATGTTTTCTACTTCTTGAACTGCACTGTTGGTTAAGGGCTTGTAAGTAAGCATAAAGTCTACACTTGTTGTATTCGGCGCATGTGACAAATAAAGTTTGATTTGATTTGAAACAGTAGACATTTGACTTCAGATTCTAGTAGGGTGAGGCCGGGTGCTGCAGACTGTTCTAGTGCCCTCACCAATTCATTGATATATATGTTGAAGAGGGTGGGGCATATGCTGCATCCCTGTCTCACCCCATGGCCCTGTAGAAAGAAATGTGTGTTTTTTGCCAATTTTAACCACACACTTGTTGTTTGTGTACAGGGATTTTATAATGTTGTATGTTTTTCCCCCCAACACCACTTTCCATCAATTTGTATAGCAGCAGACCCTCATGCCAAATTGAGTCTAAAGCTTTTTTTAAATCAACAAAGCATGAGAAGACATTGCCTTTGTTTTGGTTTGTTTGTTTGTCAATTAGGGTGTGCAGGGTGAATACATGGTCTGTCGTATGGTAATTTGGTAAAATGCCAATTTGACATTTGCTCAATACATTGTTTTCACTGAGGAAATGTACGAGTCTGCTATTAATGACAATGCCAAGGATTTTCCCAAGGTCACTGTGACGCTTTCCCATGGTAGTTATTGGGGTCAAATTTGTCTCCACTTTTGTGGATTGGGGTGATCAGTCCTTGGTTACAAATATTGGAGAAGATGCCAGAGCCAATGATGATGTTAAAGAGTTTAAGTATAGCCAATTAAAATGTGTGGTCTGTATATTTTATTATTTCATTGATGATACCATCAACACCACAGGCCTTTTGGGGTTGGAGGGTTTCTATTTTGTCCTGTAGTTCATTCAAAGTAACTGGAGAATCCAGTGGGTTCTGGTAGTGTTAAATAGTTGATTTTAAGATTTGTATTTGATCATGTATATGTTTTTTTCTGTTTGTTCTTTGTTATAGAGCCTAACAGATTGGATAAGTGGTTTACCCATACATCTCTGTTTTGGATAGATAACTCTTCGTGTTGTTGTTTGTTTAGTGTTTTCCAATTTTCCCAGACGTGGTTAATGTCTATGGATTTTTCAATTTAATTGAGCTGATTTCTGACGTGCTGTTCCTTCTTTTTCCGTAGTGTATTTCTGTATTGTTTTAGTGATCCACCATAGTGAAGGCGTAGGCTCAGGTTTTCTGGGTCTCTTTGTTTTTGGTTGGATAGGTTTCTCAATTTCTTTCTTAGGTTTTTGCATTCTTCATCAAACCATTTGTCATTGTTGCAAGTTTTCTTCAGTTTTCTGTTTGAATTTTTTTGATTTGATAGTTAAGCTGAGAGCTGAAATATACTGTTTAAGTTTTTTACTTCCAAGTTTACACCTTCACTATTGCAGTGGAATGTTTTGACCAGGAAGTTGTCTAAAAGGGTTACAATTTGTTGTTGCCTAATCGTTTTTTTGGTAGGTTTCCACACTACTTTCCTTCCATCTATAGCATTTCTTAATATTATTCAGTTCCTTTGATCCCTCATGATTGAATATTGCTCTGTTCAAGTAGACTGTTATTTTGCTGTGATCTGATAGGGGTGTCAGTGGGCTGACTGTGAACGCTCTGAGAGACTCTAGGTTGAGGTCAGTGATAAAGTAGTCTACAGTACTACTGCCAAGAGATGAACTGTAGGTGTACCTACCATAGGAGTCCCCTCGAAGTCTACCATTGACTACGTACAGACCCAGTGTGCGAAAGAGCTGCAGGAGTTGTGACCGGTTTTTGTTGGTTATGTTGTTATAGTTGTGCCTAGGGGGAATATGGGGGAGGGAATGCTGTCACCTCCAGGTATGTGTTTGTCCCCCTGTGTGCTGAGGATGTCAGGTTCTTGTCCAGTTCTGGAATGTAGGTCGCCACAGACTAGTACATGTCCCTGGGCATGGAAATGATTAATTTCCCCCTACATGATGGAGATGGGGATTCTAGTGGGGGTAGCACACAGGAGGACATTTTTCTCTGTTTCTAGCCAAATGTAAAATCTTCCTGTTTTGATGAATTTAAAAGAGTGAATTAGGCCTGCTCTATACCAAATTAGCATGTTTCTTGTAGGATGACGAGGTCTGTATTAATGATTTCTCTCTCTCTCCTCTCTCTCTCACTCCCCACACTGCCCCTCCCCCTCCTCCCTCACACGTTCACAGCGCTGTCCTCCTTCCCCTCCTCCTTTGCTCAGCAAATGTTCACTCACTGTGGTTGTGATGTTTCCTTTCAGGAGGTGAATCAGGGATAAGACAACATGAGTGACCGTTTTGACTGTGGCGAGTGCAAGGAGTCCCTGTACGGACGCAAATACATCCAAGTGGAGGACGTTCCCCACTGCATCCCCTGCTATGACCGCCTGTATGCCAACACATGTCAGGAGTGCAAGGAGCTCATCACACACAATGCACGGGTAAGCATAAACTGTATGATCTGTCTTTGTGTTTGTGGGTGTAAATGTGTTTAGCATATGTTGTGTGTATGAATGTGTTTACATGTGGCAAGTGGATGTTTTCTGTCTACAGTTGTTTGAATGTGTGCTCACTTCTGAGGTTTTACTTCTGTGTACGTACACGAGTGTGTGCGTGTGTGTATGTGTGCATTTGTCCTTGTCCATCTGTTGGATTATAATGGCTTCTAAAGAGCTGGAGTTCTTGGAAAACACAACTTTCCTGCTCTTTTGGCTAATACCAAGACATCTGAAAATCCCCTTTGAGCTGCTCCAGGCCGACATGAAGGCCTTTTGGTTAGAGTCAAATGAAAACACAGGGCTGAAGGGAACACCCGTAGACGCCACGGGGCACGGGTGACCCCTGAGTTATGGACTCTCTCAGAGGGACTGGCAGTAAATATATCTCCTGTTAGCTTTGGCCCTCCTCCTCCTCCACACAATACTTACAGCACTCCTCCCTCTCTGTCCAATTCCCTTTTACTAACACTGTGAAAACCCACCAACGTGTCAGATAAAATTGATTATTATTGTTTTCACCCCGAACATAAAGTGAGACATTAATCATGCGATGTGTGTTAACAGTGCTTGCTTGCACTACAGTTGATCTGGAATATAAAAAAATAATCTCTTTGTGGACACTGTTTCAATATTTACTCAAATGGTTTATATTGAAGTTAGAGTTATTCACTAAAACCTCCTTGTTAACAGATCTAATCTAGCTCATTGTCATATTAACATAAATGATGAATGTGAACCAGAGAAGGCTGGTGGGTGGAGATGTAGGACGGGCTCATTGTACTGGCTGGAATGGAAGAAACGGAAAGGAAAGGTATCAACACATCAAACACATGGTTTCCATTTCCACTCCAGCTATTACAATGAGCCCGTCATCCAATATCTCGGCCCACCAGTTACCATTAACATGAATGGTCTTTCAATCCAAATATTTCGGACTCTGACCTGCCTTGCCTGGGTCCATCCCTATCACTCCTCCTCTCCCTCTCCAGGAGCTGTTCTATGAGGACAGACATTACCATGAACACTGTTTCCGTTGTTTCCGCTGCGACCGCTCCCTGGCAGACGAGCCCTTCACCAGCCAGGAGGAGGCGCTGCTGTGCAACGACTGTTACTGCAATGAGTTCTCCTCCAAGTGTGTGGCCTGCGACAAGACCGTCATGCCAGGTACACAAACGTGATACTGTTTACCATGATTAGCAGGAGGTACCCTCAAGAAGAAAATCGAAACTCTCAAAAACGTGCAGGGATAAATGACAACATAACACACCAGTAGCGGCTGCTGAGGGGAGCAAATGAAATGGCATCAAATCATGTGTTTGAAATATTTGACAACATTCCAGTACCATTACCACGAGCCCGTCCTCCTGTGCACAACACCCTTTGACATTATTGAGCTGAGCTCTACTGTGCTAGGCTGGTTACACATCCATCATAGTTGCTGTGGCATAAAAGTGCATTAAAAAGGCCTAACTGGTGATGCTTTGGCCTGTGGTTACTCAACTCCTGTTCTCACACCTACAGATGTAGGATCTTAATTTGATCTCACTGTTGCAAGATAACTTTTCCGCAATGCAGGATATTAAAACTTGTAGTGTATTTGAGGTTTAAAAAGGCTTCTAAAGTTTGTAATTTAGTTTCCTGCTGTAGCAAACTGGCTCAAATGAATATCCTATATCTGTATCAATGCCAGGTGTGTAATACCTGGGAAACCTCTGTCATGGGTATTACAGAGTAAGCAGCACTGCTTCAGTCAGTGTTACTAAAGGGTAAACGTAGGGGTTCTCACATCCAGTCGTGGATGGCATAGTATGTGTCCCAAATGGCACCTTATGTAGTGCACTACCTTCAGGGCCCTGGTCAAAAGTAGTGCACTACGTAGGGAATAGTTTGCCATTTGGGACATTGCCATAAAAAGGTGAATGTATTTTTGTTGTTGAGCAGCTAGGGTGTGACACAGCTTAGATATGACATTGCAATTGTCTGCTCGCTCGACTGAAAGTGCCTCACTGTTGAATTCTGGCCTCAGGGTCTTTGTGACTGCATGGCAGCATTACGCTAACAGCGGGGGTGGGTGTCAGATGACTGCAAATTATATAGGGTTTAATCTGGACAGGGTGGGGTGTTATTTCTCCACAGTTTCTGCAGAACTGAGCAGTCGTTTTGTTAGGTGTCTGTAGTGGAACGCAGTTAAACACTACACTGTGCCCTCGCCCTTTTAAAAAATTCAGGCGGTTCCACGTTCCACTGGCCGACCTCCCCACGGGCGCATTTCAGGTCCCAAAGCTCGTAAAACAAGAGCAATGATTAAGAGGTCTGATGTTCATTTTCATAGGCATGGCTCGCTTTTTTATTTTGGCTACTTTTATTACCTACTTGGAGGAAGTGTGTATTTGTGGAAGACCAAACTGCACACACTTCAAGTCAGAAGTTCCAATAACAGTCACCCATAAACCATAATTCTGAAATACCTCCTTTCATAAAGCCATTCGGCCCTGACTTGATGTAACACCACACAAGCATTCTTGATGGTAACATCCTGTAATATTATTTATACTTTATGAGATGACTGGAAGGTATATTGAGTCTGTGTACAAACAGGTTCAGTTATTACTGAATCAACCTGTTTTGGCAATAGCAGTAGTGCGATTGCGAGCACTTGGAGATAATGCAATTCTGAGGTTTGACATTCTAACCCAGAACTAAAGTGGCTGACATGGCACACAAACTTGGGATGACTACTCAGATGATGACTCTTGCAGACAGACTGAATTATACAAAACCTGTCTGTGTCTTTTTGTCTTTGTCTCTCTTGCTCTCTCTCTCTCTTCTTCCGCTCTCTCTCCTCCCTATCTATCCCCCCTCTCCCTCCTCCCTCTGTCAGGCTCAAAGAAGTTGGAGTATGAGGGCTCTGCATGGCACGAGAACTGCTTTGTGTGCCATGGCTGTGAGAAGCCCATCGGTGCCCAGTCCTTCATTCCAGACAAAGACCACTACTACTGTGTACCGTGCTACGAGGGCAGGTTCGCCCCGCGATGCAGCCACTGCAAAAAGGTGAACCAGGGTCTCCTCAAATCAACTGCTAACCTTCATTATCCTCTCCCTGTCACAGTTAGTTCCTTGTGAAAAAGACTTGCTAAATCAAGTGGGTGAGGTTGATGGGTATGTATCCTCCGTAGGCACTGGCAACAGGGGGTGTGAGCTACAAGGATGAGACGTGGCACAAAGAGTGTTTCGTGTGCACAGGATGCAAGATCCCACTGGCCGGCCAGCCCTTCACCTCCCAGGGAGACACGCCCTACTGCGTCAAGTGCTTCAGCAGCATCTACGCACAGAAGTGTGCCTCCTGTAACTCGCCCATCACAGGTTAGTACATTCTCCATTCAACTAGATAATATGGATTGATTTGAGACTCTTTTTTGTCCTTTAATGGAACCTTATATAGCCCATAGAGCTCTGTTCAAAAGGAGTGCACTATAGAGGTAATAGAGTGCCATTTGGGATGCACTCAATGTCTTCCCCATTATGTCACTTTGTACCAACCCAGGCAAATGCCAGAGCACAGATGTACTGTAAATATACTAGTAAGGCTTGCGGCTATGTTTAGAATGCCAATGTTTCAATTAAACACAGGGACCTCTGAGAACTGGCAGATCCTCAGCAGGGCTATATTGTAGCCAACCATATAATAACCCACAGAACTTAATTTTCAGAATGTCATTTCTTTGTGTTATGTAATGTCTCTCTTACTGCCCAACTGTCAATCCAGGTGAGAGTCAAAGGTCTCTTTGCAGACGTAGATTATGTCCCAAATGGCACCCTATTCACTTTATAGTGAACTACTTTTGACTAGGACCCATAGGGCTATATAGGAAATAAGGTGCCATTTGAGACGCAGACGTATTCTATTATAGATGCTAACGAGTGTGTTATATTTCCCTCCAGGGTTTGGCGAGGGGAAGTATATTTCTTTCCAGGATCGCCAATGGCACCAGCCCTGCTTCAAGTGCTCCCGCTGCTCCGTCTCTCTGGTTGGGGCTGGCTTCTTCCCCGACCGTGACCAGATCCTGTGTGGAGACTGCAACAACGACCAAGAAGACCAATGAGAATCAATGTCTTCGTCCTTCAACTGCACCTGACCAATCACAAATGTACAGTAATAGCTAACAAGTTTGTAACACAGTGGTGTCCACTTCCAGGTTTGTTAACATCTACAGTACAGTACAGAGAGCATCTAAACCTCAACATATTAAAGCAAACACTACATTTTATACTACATCACCTTAAATATATTTATATAAATATATTTTTAAAATTAAGTCAGCGTTGCATGTATTCTATGTTGTTAAACTGCCTTTACAACATAAAGCACATTGAAATGTATGTTTAAAGTCAGCAAATAACACAAGTATGATGTAACTAAAGCTTTTCCTCTTGTAATATATTTTTTCACACAAATACATTCAATATTTTTTTCCTAAAGTATCGTACATATTAATGCACCTGACCTGGGCTCTGCTGTAATATGGTGTTAGTGATGCACATATAGTGTGAACTAAATATTTGAAGTGCCTTAACAGCTGTATTTTATTGCAGCAATATAAAAAATGATCCAAATGTTGTCAGAGCTCAGCTTGTCAATAATATTTAACTTTTTTTTTTCTTCACCTTTGTATTCTTTTATATAAACCAAGATTGCCTTTCTTGCCTTGTTTTTGTACGCTGTATTGTAACTATTGTGTAGTGTTACTACTCTAAAGAAATAAAGCGTAATTTATTTACTGTAATAATAACGCAACTGGATCAGAATACTGTATTTGTAAAGATGAATATTTTCTATTTCTCAAAATGGGCCAAAAGAAACCTTTCATAAGGCTTCTTTGCTGTGTGTATTGTCTTCTGATGAGAACAGCCTTCAGACTTCTGCATACATTACACATGACTTTCCTTACTCAACCCCGCGTGTGAACAGATTTCATCATTTTTACATTGATTGTGCCAGGGTGGTGGTGCCCAGTGGCCACTCCCTGGAATCCAGGGAGAGTTCAGGCAGACCAACACAAAACACATTGTAGCAGAGGTACAAACTGTCCCCAAAAGGCTCATTGAATCTTTATTCAATGTGGAATGTAGCTTTCTTCAAAATACCCAATGACTTGCTAAAGCCACTTTTTGATAATGGGCTGTAAAAAGCTTTACATGGTCTACGCAATGGTTCCAACAGTTCTACGTACTGTTGTGCTCCGTGGCTCCGTTTGCGTAGACTTTGAATTCCCTAAGCATGGCACTATGGCAACTTTATAGCACTATGAAAAAAAGTCCATGCCCTCCATATGTACCTCACAAGACTACACAGAGAACAAAAAGTAGCTGGCCTTTTAAACCAAGTTGTTTCTACAGTTAAAAACGGATATGTTGGGTCACGTGGTTCGAAAGCGAGACACAAGACTGTTCACACATTCATACAGGATTGACAACCCCATGTGTGTAGTAAGTTCAACTGAAGTTGACAGGAAGTGAGGGGCATAGCCTCTGAAGTCACAAGTGCATGTGCTTGAGGAGCCACCCCTCTGGGACCAGTGTCAACACCCAGGTCAATGCAGTGTGTATGCATCAGTCAAAAATGGGGCTGATAAAGACTTACATATGAATGATTTCCAGGAATTGGAAATTACAGATAATAGTAATAGATTAAAATGTATCTGTTTGTTCCAAACAGTACATGTGTGTTTTGTGTCCATGCTTATTGACCAATGTCGAAGAGCCCACATTTTAAATACTAACTGCGACACAAGCTTGATTCTCATCTCAACAAAAGCCTATCAGATAAGATCAACAATCTATAAAAAAAAAAAATCAAGGGCAATGTTGTTGTGCGTTTTTAAATATTTTTTTCCCATGACTTCTCCTGGAATATGGCTGACCCTGTTTGCGGAGACGTTAAAAGTGGCCTTGTTTTGTCCCACGAGGACTATCAGCCAGGGTTGTGGCCACAACACCCAAAGAGATCTGAGCATGATCTGGGGCTTTGTCCCTATAGGGCTCTTGTCAAAAGGAGTGCACTATATAGGGAATAGGATGCCAATTGGGACATAGACTGGGGCTGGGGATGCAGTCAACAGGCCCCACCGAAACCTATTCAAAAGTTCTGCCGGTGGCAGCTGCGAAATAAATCAGGCTCACATAATGTGACCCCCTACAGGCCATCACTGAGATATAGGCCTCACATGATGCACTAGGGTCTGTAACAGGATACATTCACAACACAATATACTGTGTTAGAAGTATTCTTGTCCCCAGCCGGCACTCTCTACAATTGAGCCTGGGGACAGGGTTATACTACAAGTAATCTCAGAACACAGAACCAAATCTCATGAGAATGCTGGCCAGCTACTTGATTTGGTTAACATTTATGTTAAAAGTCTGTCACAAGAGAGCACATACTGGAACCAGTTATACAACTAGTGCCATTTCGAGGAATCCAGTTGTTCCGGAACATTAGTCTTTAGTTTAGGAATTTTCTGTACTGGCTGGAATCAAAATAGAAATGGCCCGACCCTGTAGTAATTGTATTTTTCAAGCTGCTTCGCACAATCTATTGTTTCGATCAGAATGTTTTGGATGGAGCATAAAACAACAACTGACAGATCATATTGCTACAATAGAACACAGAGTAACATTTTTATCTATGACACATGATTGAGTCATGGACTGAAATGTGACCTGCTCTAACCACAAACTCGTCATGTCAGACTCCATGGCTGCAGACATGGGAAGTGACAGGGAGGGGAGGACATGTATTTGGACTAGACACTGTGGTTTGGACAGAGAAGGGAAAGAAGTATGTCATTTGAAATACACCACCATTCTTCATGAGGGATTATGAGTGAGGTAAAAGCTAGAGGATAAAATGAAACCCATTTGTTAGAGAAAAACCCAAATCTTCTCCCCCAAGTCCCTACACCAACAATAATACCCAAAGCAAGAGGAGTGGTAGGCCTTGGAAAGTAGCAGCAGCTAAAAATAAATATAGTAATTCTATAGTACATTCCAAATGAAACGTGACTAACATAGTGTGGAGGGAGAATAGCATAAAACCAAAGAATGCATTCCATGGATTGATTTATTCCAGACAGCCTCTCCATCATTAATGTCAGCAGTTTAGCTTTGCCTGGGTGTCTCCAGAGAGATGATGCTTGGAACCCTTCAGACAATGCCCCAAATGGCACACTATTCCCTATATAGGGCAACTACTTTTGACCAGGGCTCATAGGGCTTTGGTCAAAAGTAGTGCACTATGTAGGGAATAGAGTGCCATTGGGGACTCAGCCTGTGACTAACGTGGAAGTCACTGCATCATAATGGGTCAGTGTTCTGACTAACCTCACTGATGTACTGCACATGACAGAACTGAGGGATACTGTATATGACTTGACTTGCTTCTGTTCTGAGTCAAGACTAAGGTGGTACAGGCTGTCCCAAATGGCACCCTATTCCTTGTGGTGCACTACTTTTGACCAGATCCATATGGGTTCTGATCAAAAGTAGTGCAGTAAATAGGGAATAGGGTGTCATTTGGGATGCATAGAGACCCGTGAGCCAAGCCCAGAAGCCGTGGTCGTAAAGGACTTTGAAGTGCAGGGTGTGCCATGATGACATAATACAGTTGACATGGCAGAATATTGGTGGGAGGACACCCTAATCAATAAGATCTTAGGCAATACAGAGAATTTAAGAACAGCATGAACCATACATTTGATAGGTTGATGGCAGATTTAAACACGTATGACTCATAGTAGCCAAATGTGGAACAGGGTTAAGACTTTTTGGTTATGATATGGAAATCCTGTGGTTGAAAGGCAGTTAAGGCAATCCTTTGCGGTCTTTTGAACATGCATTATGAAGCAGCGCTTCCTAGTGAACGAATGTGGTGTTGCACAATGGCAGTACAACGACATTCACTAACAAACCTGCATATCTACTTTAAAAAGGTTACTACCTTTTCATCTGGCATTTCACCAACCTGTTTCAATACTATGCAGTAGGCATCATGTTTGATCTTTATAAACAAGGGAACATTCTAGAAATAGCATGGGATAGGCTGTCATCGTGTTGTCCCCTGGTTCACTCAAACGGTCACTATTTTCATAAAACAAACTCGGTCCATGAGAACTGCCCCACAGGAATGCCATAATGACTTCATATCTTTGTGTAAACAGTGTTCTTTTAATCATACTTGGGAGTCAGAATAAAACGGTTTGAATGTGAACATTGTTTTGATACCATTTCCAGAATCTCACCAACACTGCACATCTTCTCTGGGATGAGGGAATTACTGACAAATGTGAATGGATACGTCCAAAATGGCACCCTAATCCCTATATAGAGCACTACTTTTGACCAGAGCCCTACCGGCCCTGGTCAAAAATAGTGCACTATAAAAGGTAATGGTGATGCTATTTAGGACTGATCCAATAAGAGGGGGGACTTGGGAGACATCCTAGGATCCCGAGGCTCGTCTGAGCTCATTGGCCTGTAATTGGTACGTAGTAAATGAGCCATGAAGACACCACAAAGAAACCAGGCAGTAATTGCTGTCAGACAAGGGGAAATCTGATGGTAATAAACTAGCTTCTGTGTTGATTTTCCTGCTGTATTATTACTGAAGAATACAGGGTAAAGACAGATGGTGACTAATGATTTACTAACGCATAGATTTTAGCAATAAACAACAAATGTATTGTAATTTCAAGGTTTTATTACAATTTTATGCAAAACAAATCTCAAAATAAAACAAAAGATTAAAAAGAAGCTGGGATATTCTAGAGCTACAAAACTACACAATGACTAATACGAAGTAAAACAACTTTTTGTTACAAGGAGAGAAAAATGGTGGGAGTTACATAATAAATAGTGAATTTTCAACCCTATACAATAAGGTGTGTTATTCAACCCCTAACCTGCGTCTTGAGTAACATGCAATAACACCTCGTCTGCAGGAAAATCATGAAACAGAAATATTTCTGATAGCAAGTGAGAGGCAATGTTTCATGCAATGTACACAATGTACGTAAAGACAGTTAAAGTTCAGAGGGGCTCTCTGCTTCACCGTAGACCTTTTCTGTCTGGCCACTTGATCAAGTCGAATAATCCTGTGGAACAAGGACAACATAGACAACAGAATTAAAAGCATAACCTAAATCTTTCTAATAACAAATGTATTTTTTGATAGCTCAATGCAAGCAATGAGCAGACATTTAAATGTTATGTTGTCCTACAAATGAATAGCTTACCACTCTGGGTTTTTTGTTCACTTTCATGTCAAATCTAAAAACAAAACAATGCAACAGTTGTTAGGTAGGCCTATTTCAGGTTTGACTAAATACAACAGTAACTAGGGGGGACAACAAGCACCACTACAGTTACTCAAGCTAAGAACTAAGAGACCAAACCACAACAAGACTACCAGAGCACCATATGAACACCTGGGGTGCAGCGAAATATGTTTGTTTGTACTCAACCTTTGACCTCCCCATCTCATTTTGGCAGGAAGAGCAGCTTTTTTCATAACTGGATTAGGGGAACTTGACCTTTTGGAATGAAACCATGAAGGGTCAAGAATTACACTGAACTTCTATAGAAGAAGTGTTTATGCCCCCTATAATTCATAAACACTTAATAATCTAGTGTTGAGTCTACAGAAGCTAGGTGCTAATACTTTATTATAAACAGCGCATGATTTGAGAAATGAAGGGTGCATCCCCAAATGGCACCCTATTCCTTGTATGGGGCCTAGTCAAAAGTAGTGCACTAAATAGGGAATTGGGTATCATTTGGGACATCGTTGAAGATTTGGACATGCAATAATGATAGATTCACTATGAGGACGCATGAACCGACAGAGCTAGAGCGACAGAAGCAAAACAGAGAGCTGAGGGATGGAGAGTGGGAACGTCAGGATGGGGTCAGAGAAGGCAGGGGTTGTATCCCAAATTGAACCATATTCCCTACATAGTGCACTACCTTTGACCAGAGCCCAAGAGCAGTGCGCTGTGTAGGGAATAGGGTGACATTTGGTACATAGCCAGGATGTATCACCACAGGAAGCAGGAAGTAAAATTGGAGACTTACTCAAAGTCATAATCAAACATGGCAGAAGGGCTGGGGCAGCGTTAGGGGAGGAAAGAGCAGCAGTAGTTAGTACACCGGCCTGCCTCACTCTAAAGAGATGCCTACATATCTGTAAAATTAACCTACAACAAACAATATTTTGTCTTTTCACAAAATGAAGCGTTTCTTATTGAGCAGATCTGGCGCTAAATATATTAAGCTACATATAACATATAATAATGTGGATAGGAACAGGTGTGATACGCTTACTATTCCTCACATTCCAGCTCCAACACAAACAAAGACTATCCACTTGCTATAAACCAGATGTTTATACACTAGTACACCTAATCAAACTGACCCTGACAACTTTAAAAATGGTGTGTTGCTGACCCAAGAAAAACAAAAGCAGTACAAGCTTAGCAGCTTGGCCAAAGAAACTTCAGAGTCAGAGACAACATTCATTTTCCATAGCAATCAAAAAGAGTGAGAGAGCACAGCACAGATTTCAGACTCGACAGTAGGGCCATGTTCAGTTAATCTTACATTTCACTCATTTAGCAGACGCTCTTATCCAGAGCAACACTCTTAATCGCTAGGCTACCTGCCACCTGAACGTTCCACAACAATGTATCCTACTGAAAGCCCCCTAAGAGTTAGCCTAGACCAGGGGGATGTATTTAGGAGCTAGCCTAGACCAGGGGGATGTATTTAGGAGCTAGCCTAGACCAGGGGGATGTATTTAGGAGCTAGCCTAGACCAGGGGAATGTATTTAGGAGTTAGCCTAGACCAGGGGGGGATGTATTTAGGAGCTAGCCTAGACCAGGGGGGATGTATTTAGGAGCTAGCCTAGACCAGGGGGGATGTATTTAGGAGTTAGCCTAGACCAGGGGGGGATGTATTTAGGAGCTAGCCTAGACCAGGGGGGATGTATTTAGGAGCTAGCCTAGACCAGGGGGTTGTGTTGAGGGTCAGGTACCTGTGTCTGTTTTTGTTCTTCCTCTTCTTGTGGCTCCCGTGGTGACTGCCTGAGGAAGAGGATGCAGCCTTCTGAGGTTTGAGGTCCTGCAGGGCCCCGTCTGCATCCTCTGTGTCCTCCTGACTGGGCTCATTCTCCTGGTTCTGGAGGTCTGGGGACGTGTCGCTCTCTGTCCCACACAATGGAGAAGCATGTCACACTCACATCTATAAGTATCTCACACAGATAAATGCACTGTGGTACCAAAAAAAAAGAAAAAAAAGAAAAGTTGCCATGCAGTTGTTCTGAACCAAATACCTACGCTTTTCATTCATGTGATCTGGTATCCCACCGAGTGCACAGACAGCCTGTTCAACAAAGGCGAAAAGTGGGTCAGACTCAGCATTTACACATTCTTGCAATCATACACAATCTAGCATGAATATATTGAGAGGACAGGCAGAGGATAGAGTGAAGTGAAGCACTCACTGCTACAGAAGTGACGGAGGACTTGCTGAACAGACGCTCTGCCTCCTTGAACTTTCGGTTTCTTCTGTCCGTCTTGCTGTTGGAATTTCTATAACGGAACAATACAGAACAGGGTAAATACAGTTGAAGTCGAAAGTTTACATACACCTTAGCCAAATACATTTAAACTCAGTTTTTCACAATTCCTGACATTTAATCCTAGTAAAAATTCCCTGTCGGTTAGGTCAGTTAGGTCCAACACTTTATTTTAAGAATGTGAAATGTCAAAATAATAGTAGAGAATGATTTATTTCAGCTTTTATTTCTTTCGTCACATTCCCAGTGGGTCAGAAGTTTACATACACTAAATTAGTATTTGGTAGCATTGCCTTTAAATTGTTTAACTTGGGTCAAACGTGTCGGGTAGCCTTCCACAAGCTTCCCACAATAAGGTGGGTGAATTTTGGCCCATTCCTCCTGACAGAGCTGGTGTAACTGAGTCAGGTTTGTAGGCCTCCTTGCTCACACATGCTTTTTCAGTTCTGCCCACAAATCTTCTATAGGATTGAGGTCAGGGCTTTGTGATGGCCACTCTGATACCCTGATTTTGTTGTCCTTAAGCCATTTTGCCACAACTTTGGAAGTATGCTTGGGGTCATTGTCCATTTGGAAGACCCATTTGCGACCAAGCTTTAACTTCCTGACTGATGTCTTGAGATGTTGCTTCAATATATCCACATAATTTTCCTCCCTCATGATGCCATCTATTGTGTGAAGTGCACCAGTCCCTCCAGAAGCAAAGCACCCCCACAACATGATGCTGCCACCCCTGTGCTTCACGGTTGGGATGGTGTTCTTCGGCTTGCTAGCCTCCCCCTTTTCCTCCAAACATAACGATGGTCATTATGGCCAAACAGTTCTGTTTTTGTTCCATCAGATCAGAGGACATTTCTCCAAAAAGTATGATCTTTGTCCACATGTGCAATTTCAAACCGTAGTCTGGCTTTTTTTATGGCGGTTTTGGAGCAGCGGCTTCTTCCTTGCTGAGCAGCCTTTCAGGTTATGTCGATATAGGACTTGTTTTACTGTGGATATAGATACTTTTGTACCGGTTTCCTCCAGCATCTTCACAAGGTCCTTTGCTGTTGTTCTGGGATTGATTTTCACTTTTCACACCAAAATACGTTCATCTCTAGGAGACAGAACGTGTCTCCTTCCTGAGCGCTATGACGGCTGCATGGTCCCATTGTGTTTATACTTGCGTACTATTGTTTGTACAGATGAACGTGGTACCTTCAAGCATTTGGAAATTGCTTCCAAGGATGAAGCAGACTTGTGGAAGTCTACAATTTTTGGCTGATTTATTTAGATTTTCGTAGTTGAGAACAAGTTCTCATTTGCAACTGCGACCTGGCCAAGATAAAGCGTAGCAATTCGACACATACAACAACACAGAGTTACACATGGAATAAACAAAACATACAGTCAATAATACAGTAGAACAAAAGAAAACAAAAGGTCTATATACAGTGAGTTTGAAGGTAGGCCTTGAAATACATCCACAGGTACACCTCCAATTGACTCAAATGATGTCAATTAGCCTATGACATAATTTACAGGAATTTTCCAAGCTGTTTAAAGGCACAGTCAAATTAGTGTATGTAAACTTCTGACCCACTGGAATTGTGATACAGTGAATTATAAGTGAAATAATCTGTAAACAATTGTTGGGAAAATGACTTGTGTCATGCACATGTCCTAACCGACTTGCCAAAACTATAGTTTGTTAACAAGAAATTTGTGGAGTGGTTGAAAAACGAGTTTTAATGACTCCAACCTAAGTGTACGTTAACTTCCGACTTCAACCGTAGACTGCAAACACAGGCTCGATGATTCAATATCAACTGTTCACCTTTCATGTCTAAGTGTGCTGTACCATGTCATGCTTACTTTTGGTTGGTGAGATATCTGTCCCATCCTCTGATGATGTTCCCATACATCTGGGTATCTTCCAAGTAGCTGCCCTCAAATGCATAGATCTGTCTCTCCAAGTTCACCAACGTCTCCTGTGGAAAGTATGCAAAAGGCATTAGACTTTGCATTTGTGGTTTATGAAACGGGCAGAATGTGTTATTACAATAGAGCCAGAGACAGTACCAGCACAGATAAAAGGGGAAACGTTTGGTACCAGAGCCATGATGTACAGTATGAGGGTATGCGCAGAATAGGTTTGGCTGCTCCTTGTGGGCAAAATATGTTACTACATAGTAACTAGCGCCAGCGACACATTGTATATAAACATCGAGTCAGTAGTAAAACAATCTATACCCACCATGCTGAATAAAGGCATGTAACATTTTTATCTAATGTTCGATAACTCAATTAGTATGGTAGCTAGCTAACGAGAAAGCCACAAATATGTTGGTAGAAAGCCGAGGCCTAGTCGAAGTAACTAGCGCGGCCTAACGTTAGATAGCTAGCTAGCAAGCTAACTTCCAAATAAAGCATAAGATGCAGCAAGATACGCATATAGCAAGATATTTAGTGAAATGGAAACGTAGCTAACTAATTCACTTACCGCAAGTTCTTGTTTCCTCTTGACCAGCTCCGAGAGTTCCCGACGAGTGTCGGGAATCTGTGGTGGTGTCGCTTTTGCATGCATTGCCATGATGAATCTTCGAAAAACAAAACAGTGGCGCGTCTTCAATGATGAAGCAAAATAAGCAGTAAAAACTTTCGCCACGCGTGGGCGCTAGATGACAGGTAAGGTTGCGTGCAAAGAGCCAAATGCGTTTTATTCTCTTGCCTCGCCCTCTTTGCTTTCCGCCAAGAACGTTTACTCGCTGTCATGGCAACATATCATATGCGGAAACATTGTATCCTCACTCAGAAATGTGTTTCTGGCTACTGTGACAGCAGTTTGGTAAGAGATAAATTATTGCATCCTATGATCACTTTGCGTGTTTAGTAAATGTAGCTCGATGCTGATAAGAAAAGTCTAAATCCTTCTGAAATTATTTCAATTTATTTTTTACTTTTGTTTTATCATGATCATCTAGCTACATTAACCGTGCAAATCGCTAGCTTGTGACTACTAGTCGTCAGCTAAAAGTTAACATGCTAACGTTAGATGTTGCAGTGTCAGTGCCATTACAAACTCTCTTCCCTTCTAAACAGATTGTCAGGCGGTGCAAATGCATCGGGCACCTGTCACTCCAGTTGTGTTGAATGTCTCTTAGCTAATGATGGGCAAAATACACAAAGGATTGAATGACAGTAAGTGTCCTTTTTTGCCTTTCATCCTTCGTAGACCTAAATAACGATCTGCTCAGACTTCAGATATCTCTTTTTACATTCATCTAGGCTGCAAACTTCCAGGATACATATCATCAATACCCACCAAATACCAAACAGTGGTGATAAGCAATGAAGATAAGAAAGGGTTCTTGTCACAAGCTAAAAGGTTCCTTTCAGAAGACAGTCAGGTAGATATGTCAACCAGTTAATCAATCAGTCCTCCAGCTAATCAATAAATCAACCAACACATTAATTGTCCAATTATGATATGATTTTAAAATGTGGTTTCAGAATGAAAACCCAGGGCCAGGCACATATATGTCTCACAGGCCTGCTGAAATCAGCAGCCCCTCCTTCTCGAAGAAAGGTACAGGAGGCTTTGCATCCCAGGTCAGACATGTTAATGGTACCCTACTCACAACCTCAATCTCTTTGTTCTCATCAGTAGAATCATCATGAGATTTTAATGAAATGTATTCTCAAACTTTACTGATAATAGGGATCAAATCAAGTGTCCTTAGGATCTCAGAAACCCAATGAAGCTTATGTTATAGATTATTAGGTAGGTCTATACTCTCTTAAAACCCGGTCGCTGCCATACTTACAACGCTTACCTAGGGCATCTTCTCTTCTCCACTAGGCTGTCAGAGTTCCCCGTAACCCTCAGAGAGGTATCCCAGGACCAAATGCCTATAACTTGCAGACCTCTCTGATCCACAAACACAGCTTCGGCAGGGGAGGCTCCAGAACTTTCCGACTGCCAGTGGCTGTACAACATGATGGCCCTAAGAACAAGACACCAGCCCCTAATCAATATCATGTAAGTGCAGTATTGAAGGTTATTCACAACCTAGGTTATATGAGAATACCTTTAAACAGGTCAACATTCACAAAGCCATTGGGCCTGACGGATTACCAGGACGTGCACTCAGAGCATGCGCGGACCAACTGTCAAGTGTCTTCACTGACATTTTTACCCTCTCTCTGACCGAGTCTGTATTATCTACATGTTTCAAGCAGACCACCATAGTCCCTGTGCCCAAGAAAGTAAAGGTAACCTGCATAAATGACTACCGCCCTGTAAAACTCACATCGGAAGCCATGAAGTCCTTTGAAAGGCTGGTCATGACTCACATCAACACCATCATCCCGGAAACCCTAGACCCTAGACAACAACCTCTCCCTCAATGTGAGCAAGACAAAGGAGCTGATCGTGGACTACAGGAAAAGGAGGGACGAACACGCTCCCATTCACATCGACGGGGCTGTAGGGGGTCAACAATTTCCAGTTCCTTGGTGTCCACATCACCAACGAACTATCATGGTCCAAACTATCACACCAAGACAGTCATGAAGAGGGCACAACAACATATTTTCCCCTTCAGGAGACTGAAAAGATATGGTATTGGTCCCCAGATCCTCAAAAAGTTATACAGCTGCACCATTGAGAGCATCCTGATAGGTTGCATCACCGCCTGGTATGGCAACTGCTCGGCATCCGACCGTAAGGCGCTACAGAGGGTAGTGCATACGGCCCAGTACATCACTGGTGCCAAGCTTCCTGCCATCCAGGACCTATATACTAGGCAGTGTCAGAGGAAGGCCCAAAAAATTGTCAAAGACTCCTGTCACCCAAGTCATAGACTGTTTTCTCTGCTACCGCACAGCAAGCGGTACCAGAGCACCAAGTCTAGGTCCAAAGGCTCCTTAATAACAGCTTCTACCCCCAAGCCATAAGACTGCTGAACAATTTATCAAATGGCCACCTAGACTGACCCCCCCCCCCCCCCCCCCCTTTGTTTTTACACTGCTGCTACTTGCTGTTTATTATCTATGCATAGTCACTTTACCCCTACCTACATGTACAAATTACCTCGACTAACCTCTACCCCTGCACATTGACTCTGTACCGGTACCCCCTGTATATAGCCTCGTTATTTTATTGTGTTACTTTTATTTTATTTTTTACTTTAGTTCATTTAGTAAATATTTTCTTAACTCTATTTCTTGAACTGCATTGTTGGTTGAGGGCTTGTAAGTAAGCATTACACGGTAAGGTTGTATTCGGCGCATGTGACAAATAACATTTAATTTGATTTGATGAGAAAAGGGAAGCCATGTTTTAGATCCATATTTGAATGTTAATATGAAATACTGTACGTTTATTTCCTGTATACAATAGGCTTACATGTTTGTGTACTGAACATTTTACTCAAAAGATGTTGCTTTGAAAGTACAGTCGTGGCCAAAAGTTTTGAGAATGAGACAAATATAAATTTCCACAAAGTTTGCTGCTTCAGTGTCTTTAGATATTTCTTTCAGATGTTACTATGGAATACTGAAGTATAATTACAAGCATTTCATAAGTGCCAAAGGCTTTTATTGACAATTACATTAAGTTGATGCAAAGAGTCAATATTTGCAGTGTTGACCTTTCTTTTTCAAGACCTCTGCAATCCACCCTGGCATGCTGTCAATTCACTTCTGGGCCACATCCTGACTGATGGAAGCCCATTCTTGCATAATCAATGCTTGGAGTTTGTCAGAATTTGTGGGTTTTTGTTTGTCCACCCGCCTCTTGAGGATTGACCACAAGTTCTCAATGGGATTAAGGTCTGGGGAGTTTCCTGGCCATGGACCCAAAATATCGATGTTTTGTTCCCCGAGCCACTTAGTTATCACTTTTGCCTTATAGCAAGGTGCTCCATTGTGCTGGAAAAGGCATTGTTCGTCACCAAACTGTTCTTGTATGGTTGGGAGAAGTTGTTCTCGGAGGATGTGTTGGTACCATTCTTTATTCATGGCTGTGTTCTTAGGCAAAATTGTGAGTGGGCCCACTTCCTTGGCTGAGAAGCAACCCCACACATGAATGGTCTCAGGATGCTTTATTGTTAGCATGACACAGGACTGATGGTAGCAATCCCCTTGTCTTCTCCGGACAAGCTTTTTTCTGGATGCCCCAAACAATCGGAAAGGGGATTCATCAGAGAAAATGACTTTACCCCAGTCCTCAGCAGTCCAATCCCTGTACCTTTTGCAGAATATCAGTCTGTCCCTGATGTTTTTCCTGGAGAGAAGTGGCTTCTTTGCTGCCCTTCTTGACACCAGGCCATCCTCCAAAGGTCTTCGCCTCACTGTGCGTGCAGATGCACTCACACCTGCCTACTGCAATTTCTGAGCAAGCTCTGTACTGGTGGTGCCCCGATCCCGCAGCTGAATCAACTTTAGGAGACGGTCCTGGCGCTTGCTGGACTTTCTTGGGTGCCCTGAAGCCTTCTTCACAACAATTGAATCGCTCTCCTTGAAGTTCTTGATGATCCGATAAATGGTTGATTTAGGTGCAATCTTACTGGCAGCAATATCCTTGCCTGTGAAGCCCTTTTTGTGCAAAGCAATGGTAACGACACGTGAATCCTTGCAGGTAACCATGGTTGACAGAGGAAGAACAATGATTCTAAGCACCACTCTCCTTTTGAAGCTTCCAGTCTGCTTTTCGAACTCAATCAGCATGACAGAGTGATCTCCAGCCTTGTCAGCTGGTCCTTTTGTGGCAGGGCTGAAATGCAGTGGAAATGTTTTTTTGGGATTGAGTTCATTTGCATGGCAAAGAGGGACTTTGCAATTAATTGCAATTCATCTGATCACTCTTCATAACATTCTGGAGTATATGAAAATTGGCATCATACAAACTGAGGCAGCAGACTTTGTGAAAATTCATATTTGTGTCATTCTCAAAACCTTTTGGCCATGACTGTAGTGTTTTTGTTTAAAGACTTGCCTTTATTCTTGGTGCTTTAGGTGTCTTTAAATGGGGTAAAGCCAAACACGTTAGTGTCCGCTCAATCGGTATTTCTGTCTACAACTGGACGGAGTTCTATGTGCTCAAACACTCTAAAAGGACCATCGCCGTGTAAGTATTATACTTTTTAGTAAACCAGTATATTTTTTGCTACTTGGGAATATCATTTTTAATCAACGTTGCATTACATCGACTCCTCTACAGGATTTTATATAGGATACTGTTTATCTTTGCTTGTTCAAGGTCACTACAAAGTCAATGATGCCATAACTCAGAAATGCCCCAAGGTTCCCCTCTCCTGCTTCAAGTCCAACTCTGTGAGGATCCAGTCCCCTGTGAATAACCATGTCCCAGGCCCAGGCACCTATAGTCCCTACCAGACCCCAGAGCCAGTCAGGAGAACCATCCTACCGTGAGTAAAAGCACAGGGTCCATTTTCATGAACCATCTTAGAGAGGAGTGCTGATTTAGATTACATTTTGCCGTTTTGATCAGAATGTTTAAGATTGCATGGACTAAGGGGGACCTGATTCTAGATCAGCACTCCTACTGGGAGACGCTTTATGAGTACGGATCCAGGACTAGCAGGGTAATCGTTTCTCTGATAACATCTCTCTGGTCTTAAACTGCTCTCCCATGCCCTTTAACCCTTGTCCAAGGAGGAGACATTACCTGGGAATATCAGCTCCCCCTCTGATTCTTCTGAAGAACCCTCCTTTGCCTGGCCCTGGACAGTATGATGTAGTGAATTATGGAGACCCGACCAAGCACTTCATGTCCAGTGCCGTGTTTGTTTCTGGGACAAGCCGTTGGACCCAAGATGTGCGCGGCCAAGGAGTTCCAGGGCCAGGTGCTGTATTGATGACCCTTCTTATCACACTAACGGTTATAGTGGCCATGTTATACTATATTATTTTTTACTATTTTTATTGGTATTCTTAAAAAATACATTTATGTTTAACTTTCATTTCACTGCAGAGGGAATTGATTGAACTTAATGTCACTTTTTGTTTATAGGTTACTATGAACCAGACACATCATCAAAGCGGTCTTTCTTATACAATTACTCCAACAACTGGATTCCAGCATGAAGCACTTGAGGCAACTCACATTGCTTTTGTGGGGGTGTTTTTGCATGTGTTCACGCCACACTGTGCATATATTTACTAGTGTACTTTATGTGAAATTTTACTGTGGTTGAGTGGCTTGGTGTGGGAGTTTGTTTCTGCATGTGAGGAAGGTTTTGTACAATGTTTTCATGTGCATTCCATGTACTGTACGCATGTGTTTCACTGTGACTAAAGAGAAGGATAACACTTCATATTTCTATCTATTTAGTAATTGTATTTCCAATTCAGTGTCTTCAGAAAGTATTCATACCCATTGACTTATTGCACATTTTGTTGTGTTACAGCCTCAATTCAAAATGGATTACATAAAAAATGTTCCACTCCCATCTACACACAATACCCCATAATGACAAATTGAAACCATGTTTTTAGAAATTTTACCAAATGTATTGAAAATGAAATACAGAAGTATCTCAATATTCACACCCCTGAGTCAATACATTGTAGAAGGACCTTTGGCAACAATTACAGCTGTTAGTCTTTCTGGGTAAGTCTCTAAGAGCTTTCCACACCTGGATTGTGCAGCATTTGCCCATTATTCTTTTCAAAATTTTGCAAGCTCTGTCAAATTGGTTGTTGAACATTGCTAAACAACCATTTTCAGGTCTTGCCATAGAATTTAAAGTAGATTTAAATCAAAACTTTAACTTGGCCACTAAGGAACATTCCCTGTCTTCTTAGTAAGGAACTCAAGTGTAGTTTATTGTCCTGCTGAAAGGTGAATTAATCTCCAAGTGTTTTACATTTTAGTCATTTAACGGACTCTTATCCAGAGAAATTAGGGTTAAGTGCCTTGCTCAAAGACACATCGACAGATTTTTCACCAAGTTGGCTCAGGGATTCAAACCAGCAATCTTTCGGTTATTGACCCAACGCTCTTTACTGCTAGACTACCTGCTGCAAGACTGAACCAACCGACTGAACCAGATTTTGTCTGTGCTTCTCCATTCTATTTCTCTTCCCCACTGAAAAACTCCTCAGTCCTTAACGATTACAAGCATACCCATACATGATGCAGCCACCACTATGCTTGACAATATGGAAAGTGGTACTCAGTAATGTGTTGTATTGGATTTGCCCCAAACATAACACTTTGTATTCATGTTTTGCAGTATTACATTAGGGCCTTGTTGCAAACAGGATGCATATTTTGGAATATTTGTATTCTTTTTTTTTCACTTTGTAAATTCGGTTAGTATTGTTGAGTAACTACAATGTTCTTGATCCATCCTCAGTTTTCTCCTATCACAGCCATTAAACTCTGTAACTGTTTCAAAGTCACCATTGGTGAAATCCCTGAGTGGTTTCCTTCCTCTCTGGCAACTAAGTTAGGAAGGATGCCTGTATCATTGTAGTGAATGGGTGTATTGATACACCAACCAACGTGTAATTTATAATTTCACCATGCTCGAAAGGGATATTCAATGTCTGCTTTTTTAAACCCATCTACCAATAGGTGCCCTTTTTGTGAGGCGTTGGAAAATCTCCCTGGTCGTTGTGGTTGAATCTGTGTTTGAAATTCACTGCTTGACTGTGGGACCTTGCAGATAATTGTATGTGTGGGAAACAGAAATGAGGTAGTCTTACAAAAATCATGTTAAACACTATTATTGCACAGAGTGAGTCCATGCAACTTATGTGACTTGTTAAGTACATTTTTACTCTGGGACGTATTTAGGCTTGCCATAACAAAATGGTTGAATACTTATTGACTCAAGGCATTTCAGCTTTTCATTTTCGTAAAAGGTTCTAAAAACATAATTCCACTTTGGCATTATGGGGTATTGTGTGTAGGCCAGTGACAAAACATCTCAATTGAATCCCTTTTACATTCTTTTATTTGAATTCATTGATTTTGAATTCAGGCTGTAACAGAACAACATTTTGAAAAAATCAAGGGGCATGAATACTTTCTGAAGGCATTGTATCCTTAAGAAGAAACATGTGTAAGCATGTTTTGTGTCCAGTAATGTAGAGATGATGGACAGTAATGGTAGTCACTGACAACTGCTAGTGCTATCATTGTCAGCGGTACACCCCAATAACAGCTGGACACACGAGACAACATAGCCAAAGCAACTGTTGGGGATGTGCTGTGGGGTGGGACACTTGGGGGTGGGTCTGTATGAGGGATGGGACATTGAGGAGTGGGTCTGTATGAGGGATGGGACATTGAGGAGGGGATCTGTATGTGAACAATGTGCCTGAGCATGAGACAGGCATGACTTTTAAACCAAAATACAAATGGCTGTGTCAGTCAGTCACTCCCTTATCCCCTCTCTCACTTCATTGAAATGGTATTACACAGTGGCACGACAACCCATACCCCACTTATCCCTTGTCTCCTGTATATCAGTTAGTGGTCCCCATTTGTGGTTGGTTTACATGAGAAATTAGCATGTGCCAGTCCCTTTGACAAGTAGTCTCATGTTCTCAGTATTATGTCTGGAATCTCTGTGTGGTTATGCCTCTAGTGCATTTTTCAGGGCATTTACATCATCAGTGGCCCAGATCAGGTTCTGCCTGCCAAAGCAGTTTCGACCATCATAATGAGTTACATCTCAGCCTGTTTTGTCTGCCAGATTGAGTTACACTTAGGACACTTGACCACTGAACAAATATGTCAAACTCTATTTTATACACAGTCCCCACTGGGCACACACTGGTTGAATCAACATTGTTTTCACATCATTTCAATGAAATTACGTTGAACCAACGCGGAATAGACGCTGAATTGACGTTTGTGTCCAGTGGGTCATACTGCAACAGAACTTTAAAATTGTGGTTACATATACAGTACCAGTCAAAAGTTTGGACACACCTACTCATTCCAGGGTTTTTCTTTATTTTTACTATTTTCTACATTGTAGAATAATAGTAAAGACATCAAAGCTATGAAATAACACATGGAATCATGTAGTACCCAATTTCTTTTTAAACAAATCAACATATATTTTAGATTTTAGATTCTGGAAAAGTAGCCACCCTTTGCCTTGATGACAGCTTTTTACACTCTTGGCATTCTCTCAACCAGCTTCACCTGGAATGCTTTTCCAACAGTCTTGAAGGAGTTCCCGCATATGCTGAGCACTTGTTGGCTGCTTTTCCTTCACCCTGTGGTCCTGTGGTCCAACTCATCTCAAACCATCTCAATTGGGTTGAGGTCGGGTGATTGTGGAGGCCAGGTCATCTGATGCAGCACTCCATCACTCTCCTTCTTGATGAAATAGCCTTTACACCGTCTGGAGGTGTGTTTGGTCATTGTCCTGTTGAAAAACAAATGATAGTCCCACTGAGCATAATCCAGATGGGATTGCGTATCGCTGCAGAATGCTGGAGCAGCCATGCTGGTTAAATGTGCCCCGAATTCTAAATAAATCACTGATAATGTCACCAGCAAAGCACCCCCACACCATCACACCTCCATGCTTCACAGTGGGAACCACACATGTGGACATCATCCGTTCACCTTCTCTGCATCTCACAAAGACACTGTGGTTGGAACCAAAAATCTCAAATTTGGATTTATCAGACCAAAGGACAGATTTCCACTCGTTTGATGTCCATTGCTTGTGTTTTTTGGCCCAAGCAAGCGTCTTCATCTTATTGGTGTCTTTAAACAGTGGCTTCTTTGCAGCAATTCGACCACGAAGGCCTGATTCACGCTGTCTCCTCTGAAGAGTTCAAATCAAATCAAACTTTATTTGTCACATGCGCCGAATACAACATGTGTAGACCTTACCGTGAAATGCTTACTTACAAGCCCTTAATCAACAGTGCAGTTCAAGAAAGAGTTAAGAAGAAAATATTTACCAAATAAACTAAAGCAAAAAATAATTAAATGTAACACAATAAAATAACAATAACGAGGCTATATACAGGGTCCTCATGATAGTGCCTGATGGTTTTTGCGACTGCACTTGAAGAAACTTTAAAAGTTCTTGAAATTTTCCGCATTGACTGACCTTCATGTCTTAAAGTAATGATGGACTGTCGTTTGTCTTTGCTAATTTGAGCTGTTTTTGCCATAATATGGACTTGGTCTTTTACCAAATAGACCTATCTTCTGTATGCCACCAGTATCTTGTCACAACACAACTGATTGGCTCAAATGCATTAAGAAGAAAAGAAATTCCACAAGTGTACTTTTAACAAGGCACATCTGTTATTTGAAATACATTCCAGGTTACTACCTCATGAAGCTGGTTGAGTGTATGCCAAGAGTGTGCAAAGCTGTCATCAAGGCAAAGTTTGGCTACTTTGAAGAATCTCAAATATAAAATATATTTGGATTTGTTTAACACTTTTTTTGTTACTACATGATTCCATATGTGTTATTTCATAGTTTTGATGTCTTCACTATTATTCTACAAACCCTTGAATAAGTGGGTGTATCCAAACTTTTGGCTGGTACTGTATATACATATTGATGAAAGCAAGCACTTTAATATGGCATCCAGCGGACCATCTGCTAGTGAGTTATCAGTTGACGATTTTTCCTGGCCACTCTGCATTCTCGTCTACTGATACCACGGCAACTGCAGACTTGGTTGACTCCCACGCTTTGACAGCTGCATATATATTCAGACACAGACTTCAATATTCTGTCTGCAGAAGCACTCCTTGTAAAACCAAACAACAGTTTATATGGCTTTTACTCCCAAACAAAGCTTCTGTCTGAGCTCCCTTTAGTTTTGAGAAATAAACATATATTTTTTTTACTCCTCTGGTCTTCCACTGGTCTAGGAAACTGCTAGGAAGACTGTTTCATCCTGTAACATAAAAATCTTTCAGAGTAGGCTTTAGACCAGGGGTGTCAAACATGCTGCCCGCAGGCCAGATCCGGCTCGCGAGGGGGTCCAATTTGGCCCGATTTAAGTTAAAATCATTCAATTTAAAAAATATTAAAAGAATATAATTGGTTGGGGGGAACATACTCTATAGTTTTAAATTACTAAAACCAAATCGAAACTGTGTAGAAATCATAATGGACCTACATTCATACAGCAACTACTTTAGGTCAATTTTGATGGCGAGGAAATATAGCCAGACCTCATTGAAGGCCGAATGCGGCCAGGGGGGCTAAATTAGTTTGACACCCCTGCGTTAAGCCTTTAGGAAGCTTTGTCTTATGGAGCTCCCTGTGACAGAATTTCCTGACATTTAAACTATTGGCTCAACTAACTGCTCTTGTCTGAGGCCACGGGTGTTGTAATTGTAGTTCCACATGGGGGAGAGACACTGAAACACATACCTCTGAGGTTTTATGGGAGCTGTCTGAGGTTTATTACAGTTTGTACTCAAATTTGAGCAAGTTTAAACGTGTTCATTCAAAAGAGCCCTCCCTTGATACAGCCTTTTGTTGTGAGAGAAGATATGTTTGTGCAACGTTTTGCATTTGTGTGTATTGTGAGATCAAAATGTTTATTCCCCTTTCCCCATGTACTGTATAGTGATTAGCTGTGTAGTGAGACACCTGCCTGACCCTTAAAATATTTATGATTTAACACTGATATCTGTAATCTCTTTATTGTCACACTTCTTAGCCAATCTAAATAATCATTGGTGCACCGACAGGCATGCTACATATTCAACATAAGCCATTTATCCCTCTTTCTTGAATAAAACATTTTATTTATCAACTAAAAGAGCAATAACTCCATTAAGATTCTAGCGTTCAAACTGGAGATGAGCCTTCAGTTGCGATTCTCAAGCTTGTAAAAACTTTCTGGAATATTTGAATTGCTGTTTCTACTGTCCTAAGTGGCTCATGCATTTTTTTATTTGTCTCAACACCTAGAAATGCATTTTGCCTTTCGTTTTCAAAGCATCCTGACATCATGTTACATGAATGTCCTGATTCTCTGATCTCCAGTAGACCCAGTATACCAGGCTCCCGAGTGGTGCAGCGACCTAAGGCACTGCATCTCCGTGCAAGAGGTGTCACTACAGTTCCTGGTTCAAATCCAGGCTGTATCACATCCGGCCGTGATTGAGAGTCCCATAGGGCGGCGCACAATTGGCCCAACGTCGTCTGAGTTCGGCCGGGGTAGGCTGTCATTGTAAATAAGAATTTGTTCATAACTGACTTGCCTAGTTAAATAAAAATGTATTAAAAAAAATACCAGGCATAGTATACCAGAATGTACTGCATGGTGTTGATGTGAAATACTGAATGTTTTAGAAAAGTGAAGCGAAGGTAAATCATTCTATTTGGTTTTGAAATGTACTTCCCATGCGGTTTATAGCATTAATTTGTACTGGTTAATGATTTACATTAGCCTAAGAATATTAAAACATGTCATATAGGCATTTGCTATCCTATCTGTGTTTGGTTTCTTCAACATTCTCAGAGGGTTACTATACTGTATGAGGCACATTATCTTGACACGTATTATTTATCTGATTTTAAATCAAAAGTGTCCTAAGGGCAAGGGGTGGAGGTGAGAATCAGGTTAAAGCAATTTTTTAAACGGCTCTTTACATTTTTTTATGAATTATCCACACACAGACTGACCAAACCACATGGGGACATTGTTTTTGAAAACAATATCCTGAGAATATAATTTCACTAAATTGTAGGTATAAAACTATTCACAAAAGTTAGTGAAGCTAATAGAATAAACACTCGCATTGGCTTTGTGTAACAGGCCCGGTCCAGCAGGCTTAATGATCGCCCTGCCTCATCTAATCGGAATAGACACCAGACTCCATCCTCTGCAAGATAAATGTGTCCCCTACAGTGAAAGGAAGGTCATATTAATTATTAATTACCTAATCAACACCACTATTCTCTCACTGTGTCACACTACAGACTGATTTAATTAAAACATTCATTCCCCTGTAGCCTATGTTGCAGGCTGTTTCCATTCACTGTTTGCCCCTTAGTTAGGGAATAAAGAAGCAATACAAAAAAGACAGACAAAAAGCAATGACACATTTTACATGAGTTCAAGTGACCGTGTTACCCCCTTTGATTAATTACCTGTTTATAAGGTTGTAATAGCCTAAGTGTTATGGTCATAGCACAGATTTCTGTGGGCTCCTTGGATAGATAGTCCACCTTGCTTGGAGTGTTCAGGATAGACTATTGATGGGTATAACCATTTCTAACATGGGGGTCAAACTTTCGCAAAACTCGATATATTCTCCTATTTTCCCCGTAAAAAAAAAAAAACATTATAGTACACAAATGCAAATGTTGAACAAGTGATCTAGACGTGTTTAACATTTCTAGATGTGATAGCATGTTATCCATTAAATATGTTATATGAGTAGGCGCACCGCGTTTTGGTTACCCCCGGTAGCCCAGATGGTAGAGTCTAACAGTCTAACGGTCTAACAGAGAGGCAGCGGCTGTAGCTCATAAATATTCGTCGAGCAGTTCTATTGCTACGGGCAAGTCCCTGTGCCCAGCCCGGACTTCTCGATTTCCTAGTTGATCTATTAGAATTTGCAATAGAATAGCATCTGACAGGTTCTCTACCTCAAGAGGAAATAACAGAGACTTTTATCGACTAGTTGTCATTGTAATTTTTCACACCCGTTTTTCACTGGATTTCTGTCCAGTTATTCTATTATCTTTTTATCCCTTCCGTTCCCTTTTGGATTTACGAAGGGCGTATTGGTGGTCAGACTGTGCCAGGAGTTTGTTATCCTGTCCTTCGATATATTTGAGGAATGACTGCAACTGGAAAAGGACTGCGAATCGCTTGAATGGAAAAAATGGAATACAACGATCTTGAGAACGATTTTGATGAGAAACTGACATTAACAGAGAAATGTAAGTTATTTTATTATAGCCTACATAAGATAAGAAATAAGCAACAGATAGAGGAATAATCATGTTCTTGTTACTCTATGATCAAATGCAAATTCAACATTTTAACAGTGTGGGATCGAAGGCTTGGAGTGAATGTGTCGGTATTCATCGACGTGATAATGAAATAAGGGTGGCTGTGCAGTATGCGCTTGCCAAAGCGTTCTGTTTTATGTTCTATTTGAAAATCCATTCACAAAAACATTACTGCAAAAAACGTCATTGATAGCCTACTGTTCTTAATAACGGAATCACCAGACTGGCGCATCACATTCTTTACCCCAAAGAGCCTATGAGGGTTTTTATTGCCTTTTGGCAAACTGCTATTCCAATTAAATGACCAGAAAGATGCAGGTTAATAATATTTTAAAAAGCTCTGACAGTTTTCCTTGACCAGAGAGCTTGGAAAAGACTGCAGCCTGTCCTATTTTCTCCATTACCAACCAATCCTGCACAGGAAGGGTTAAATGGCCCACAGCACCAGGCACAACAAACATGGCAGTAATCAAATTTATCCTGACATTGGAAATCTGCTGGCGTTGACTCTACAGTGTCCAGTTGCTGTCAGTGTCAAACCCTATACCTCAAAATAGATGACCATTGCATTGCAAACCAGCATGGTAGCAACCACAATAATATTCCATCAGCAAACCTGGCACATGCTGTGGTCTAGTCTTGTCTGACTACACCATCTAGTTATAAACCAGCTTATAGCAGTGACTGCTGTTATCTGGGTCATCATACTGCTTTGTAATAATAACACTTGTGTATGAATCTGATTTGATGGTGTAAACAATAGGCTATCATATTGGGATGTACAGTAATCCACTGCGGTATTCCTCTAGTCTACCCCTCCTCCAGCCATGTTGGCATGGTTTGGTCACTGGAGGCTGAGGCTGGTAACCCTCCCCCTCCTTTTGGTGAACAAGGCACTTGATGGAGGGAGAAGAGAACAACTGCAGCTCTTTATCATTCCAGAAGCACACAATCTGGCTGTCATAGCCCTCGCCTTGTGTGCATGTGTGATGTGTGTCTACGTATCCATTTTTTTCTCTCTATCTAATGCAGAGGCGTGTATTCATGGATGCCAAGCGAAGCCACACTTCCCCAAAAATTGACCAAGAAAAAAAAAAAAAATGTATCTTTCGACTCTGTGTTTCATAAATGTCCCTTCAATTCGCAAGAGGCTGAATGCAACTCACCAGAGAAAGCCAGGCGAACGAACCAGCGCCCCTCTGTCTTAATATGTGTAGGATATCTATCTGATGCTTTCTGGTCAGTGGTCAAAAAGAGTATGACATTGTTGCCACCCGTAGCATTGAATGCAAGGGAAGCCAGTGAGCTTTTGGCCTCCCTTGATAAAAAATAAATAATAAAAGGCAATCAGCGTTGAGCTAAACTGACTGAGATCAACTGTGAATGGTCCTTGCACACCAAAAAAAAGTGTAAAGGGAAGCCAGTTTGGATTTGGCGTCACACCTACTGTATCACATCAGAAGCCAAATTATTTGACAGAAAAAAACTTGCATTGTTGCATTACGTTGTGTTGTCATTGTCATCCAGTGGCTAGCTAGCTTGTTAAAATCGTCCAATTCCTAAATTAGCCATGGATGGAGATAGGGATTTTGACTTGTGGTTTTACTTAATTCTCTGTACTGGCCAATGATTATAATGGCGATTCTGATCCAACCATAAATTCATACATTGTTGTGCCTCTGGCATGAGCGGATGGAAGTTCAATATGTAGCTATATGTAGGAGGCTAACATTAACTAGCTGGCACATCATTGCCCATGAAAGGAAGTTAGGCTAGCGAGCAAACATTTTAGCCAGGTAGCCTAGGACAACAAAAACTAAAAGTGTGTAGCTACTGCAGTACATGTATGACAGAGTCATAGACTGTGTGGGCAACATGAAAGATAGGAGGATGGAATTGGCATTTCTCTACAAGTAGGGTGAGACAACATGTTTATTCTACTGACGCACACACACACAGAAATCAGTACTATGGACAGCCACATCATATTTAGCTTACGTTGATTGGACTAAATTGTTTTTGCTATCTTTTAGTTGTCACTGTATTAGACTAATCATAGGTGATTTGATGATGTTGAAATGTTAAAGTTGAAATGGTGCTGGAATAGTGGAGGCAGCTCCTGACTTGCGGTAACTCTGTGGTTCTAAATCAATAGTTGTTTAGTAGTTTGAAAATGTCAGAAATATTAACTTGACTGACCACGCTGTAGGTCATGTAACTGTTAGTTACATGCAATATGCTTTGTGGACTCCACCAGACAGATGTTGCTCTCCGGTTTTGTGATGAACGAAGGTGGGGTTGAATTTATTCAGCCACTGTGTCTTCTTATTGTCTTGACCTTGGGCCTATACATTACAGTGGCAAGAGCCACAATATCATAGGGTTAAGAGCCTTGCTCAAAGGCATATCAACGGATTTTTCACCTAGTCGGCTCGGGGATTCGATTACTGGCCCAATGCTCTTACCTGCTAGGCTACCTGCCACCCTAGTAATATTATACTGAACAACAATATAAAAGATTTTACAGTGTTACAGTTCATATATGGAAATCAGTCAATTTAAATAAATTCCTTAGGCCCAAATCTATGGATTTCACATGCCTGGGAATGCAGATATGTATCTTTTGGTTACAGATACCTTAAACAAAAGGTAGGGGTGTGAATCAGAAAAGCAGTCAGTATCTGGTGGGACCACCATTTTCCTCAACCAGCGCATTACTGTGAGGTGGTTCTGGAGCTTTTTTCAACGATACTGAAGTGGGCTCGGCACTGTCAGCTTATACACAGTGTTGATTGGGCGGTATGACGTTATCAGGAATGTCCGTGTCGGACAAGCAGAGATGTTAAATAAACAGACACATTCCTTCTCTCTGACTCTTCTGAAGACAGACTCTGCCTTGTAAAGGTTTGTTTTGCTGCTACAGACTCACATGCCTGGCCTGGTCTGACATGGTTCTATGAGAAGAGATTCTAATCCCAGATCTTTGTGTTGTAATGTGATGCATTCAGACAGAGGTGAGGCTGGTAGAACAGCTAGCAGAGCGCTGGCTGAGGCCTAATGCAGTTAGACTACCCCATTGACCCTCTGTCACCTCTCATGCCCCTTGAAACCAGTGACATGGGATGCATCCCACATTGTACCCTATTCCCTACATAGTGCACTACTTTTTGACCTGGGCACATAGGGCTCTGGTTAAAAGCAGTGCACTATTTTGGGAATAGGTTGGCATTTGGAATGCAACCATGATGCCGTGTAGACTGGACACTTCAGGGATAGTGCTCCTCTGGCTTGAAGTGTGAAGCAGCTGGGGCTAAGCGGGCCACCATGGTACAAAGACAGAGACAGAGAGACAAGCCCCAGAGATCCTGTTGTAGAGCAACATTAGTGGCTTTGTAGTTGACGAGGCAGCCAAGCCCCTCTCCAAGATATAACATGTTCAAAGGAGCTCTGTTTGCAGCTTACAAAAGGAAGTGAGGCACCCATTTATTTTTGTTTAATGCAGACAGAAAGAGTTTGAACTTGTGTGATTCTTTATATTATCTTTGACATCCTGAGGGCTGGTAGTACACTGCAAATGTTTGTAAGTGTGTTTCATGCCATATAGGGACCTACTCAAATGTTAAAACATTAATCCTTGAAGTTTAACTTCAGAAGAACTAGAGTCTGGATTCAATCCGTAGTGCTGAAGATCAGCGTTGTAGCATGATTGAAATTTAAAGGCAATGTTTCCGCGTTCGTGGAGACTGTATTCACAGTAAACGCTGCATATGTTGGCTCAATCGGAAAGCACCTTTAAATTCCCCCCGCGCTACAACGCTGATCTTCGGTAATACGGATTGAATCCAGCCCTAGGTTTAACTTCTTGGTTGCAAATCAGCTTTAAACTGGAGATTTTGCTAAAAGTCTTCTTCTTCTGTGGAAGTAATCATTGGACGTAGACTGACGTGGACTCTCTTCCACTCCCCCAAAGTTTTCCTAATGTAATGTTCCTGGCCCACATTCAAGATTACAGTAGGCTTGGAAGTGTAGACTTCATCCCAAATGGCACCCTATCCCCTATATTGTGCACTACTTTTGATCAGAGCCCTCTGTGCCCCGGTCAAAAGTAGTGCACTATAGGGAATAGAGTGCCATTTGGGACGCAGATGTAGATAATGGCCCCAACACGATCCCTTTCCACAGAAGTTTCCCCATTCTCTCCCATGAAAACAGTTGAAAAACAGGTTACTTCTTCGTCATCATGTGTGGTTAATTAAAATGCAGTACTAATCCACACATAATGAGGCTCACATCCTGGATAACCTGCTGTGATTACTCTGTACTTATTCCTTGGACTTCATAAGATTTTCTGCTAAAAAGAGGGTCAGAAATAGAAGGGGGACTGAGTGAGAATAGAAAAGAGGAAAGCACCGTCTCCCATTTCTCCTTAGTCAGACATGTTGAAGCTCTGACAGCTTTTCCTAATGTCTCTCCCCTATAGCCAGCTGGACTGTGTGTTCAGTTTGTACATGCGGGTGGAGAGAGGAGAGTAGGGGTTGGGATGGGTGTGGGTGTGGAAGGCCCTGGTTAGAATGTGAGGCATTCTTTTCCAGAGGCCTGTATCTGCAGCGTTCGAGCAGGGGGTGTGATGGGTTAGGAGGGTATCGAGGGGTGTTATTGGGGTTTGAGCTGGGCCATGGGCGTCGGAGGAAGGGAGTGAGAGTTGGAGGAAGGGAGGGAGGTGTCTGCAGTGATACTTAGGCAGATCAACCAGAGCACTCCACGTCAGCGAGCAGGAGCAGCCTCACACACACACACACACACACACACACACACACACACACACACACACACACACACACACACACACACACACACACACACACACACACACACACACACACACACACACACACACACACACAGAGCCTTACCTCACTGTGTGCAGATCCAGCTGGTATAAATGAGGGCCACTGACCACTCACACAGGAACTAGAGGAAGTGCTCCATCCTGTAGTGTATAGAGACGGACGAGGTCATCGCCTTAGGATACGTCCCAAATGGCCTATGGGCCCTGGTCTAGACCACCGTAGGCCAAAGTAGTGCACTATGTAAGGAATATAGTGCCTTTTGGGATGCAACTTAGTATAGTAGATCCTAGATCCAGAGACTGCTCAGTTTCTATTCCCATTCCACTTCGTTGCGATAGTAAAACACTGAAGTCATTGATGACTAATCTAAGACCTTTTTCAATTATTATTGCCTTATTGACGAATGTGTGACTGAGAATCTAACTCATGTCTGTAGTCCTCTCACATTTTCTAATCAGATTCATTTTACTGTGGAAAGAAATTCTAAAATCTCTCACGTGTCTCCACTGTACAGGAAGGGAGAAACAATATAAACTCAGCAAAAAAATAAATGTCCTCTCACTGTCAACTGCGTTTATTTTCAGCAAACTTAACATGTGTAAATATTTGTATGAACATAACAAGATTCAATACCTGAGACATAATCTGAACAAGTGCCACAGACATGTGACTAACAGAAATGGAATAATGTGTCCCTGAACAAAGGGGGGGTCAAAATCAAAAGTAACAGTCAGTATCTGGTGTGGCCACAAGCTGCATTAAGTACTGCAGTGCAACTCCTCGTCATGGACTGCACCAGATTTGCCAGTTCTTGCTGTGAGATGTTACCCCACTCTTCGACCAAGGCACCTGCAAGTTCCCAGACATTTCTGGGGGGAATGGCCCTAGCCCTCACCCTCCGATCCAACAGGTCCCAGACGTGCTCAATGGGATTGACATCCGGGCTCTTCGCTGGCCATGGCAGAACACTGACATACCTGTCTTGCAGGAAATCACACACAGAACGAGCAGTATGGCTAGTGGCATTGTCATGGTGGAGGGTCATGTCAGGATGAGCCTGCAGGAAGGGTACCACCTGAGGGAGAAGGATGTCTTCCCTGTAACACACAGCGTAGACATTGCCTGCAAAGACAACTAGCTCAGTCCGATGATGCTGTGACACATCGCCCCAGACCATGACGGACCCTCCACCTCCAAATCGATCCCGCTCCAGAGTACAGGCCTCGGTGTAACGCTCATTCCTTCTGTGATAAACGCTAATCCAACCATCACCCCTGGTGAGACAAAACCGCAACTCGTCAGTGAAGAGCACTTTTTGCCAGTCCTGTCTGGTCCAGCGGCAGTGGGTTTGTGCCCATAGGCAACGTTGTTGCCGGTGATGTCTGGTGAGGACCTGCCTTACAACAGGCCTATAAGCCCTTAGTCCAGCCTCTCTCAGCCTATTGCGGACAGTCTGAGCACTGATGGAGGGATTGTGCGTTCCTGGTGTAACTCAGGCAGTTGTTGTTGCCATCCTGTACCTGTCCTGCAGGTGTGATGTTCGGATGTACCAATCCTGTGCAGGTGTTGTTACACGTGGTCTGCCACTACGAGGATGATCAGTTGTCCGTCCTGTCTTCCTGTAGCGCTGTCTTAGGCGTCTCACAGTATGGACATTGCAATTTATTGCCCTGGCCACATCTGCAGTCCTCATGCCTCCTTGCAGCATGCCTAAGGCACGTTCACACAGATGAGCAGGGACCCTGGGCATCTTTCTTTTGGTGTTTTTCAGAGTCAGTAGAAAGGCCTCTTTAGTGTCCTACGTTTTCATAACTGTGACCTTAATTGCCTACTGTCTGTAAGCTGTTAGTGTCTTAACGACCGTTCCACAGGTGCATGTTCATTAATTGTTTATGGTTCATTGAACAAGCATGGGAAACAGTGTTTAAACCCTTTACAATGAAGATCTGTGAAGTTATTTGGATTGTTATGAATTATCTTTGAAAGACAGGGTCCTGAAAAAGGGACGTTTGTTTTTTTGCTGAGTTTATGTCATTACCCTGATCACACTTTTTTGATTGGTTATGTATTTAAGTTACAAAAGGCATACATTTGGTTGATTTTAACAGAAAAGGGTGTGTGTGTTCAATTCAATTTTTAAACAGAAAAGTGAAATAGATTTTGATTTAAAGTGAATTTGTTTAGAGTTAATAACAGGGTGTGTGTAATCTGAGGTAGCAGGAGAAAGGGGGTCACAATTTGAATAATTATGATGGAAAGACAATGCTTAACAAGAAATGCATTTGATCTACTCCATGCTTATCATGTTCATTTTCTTTTAAACTGTGGTTCCTTGCTTATCTATGCAGATTACTCACTAATTAGTGCTGTTAAATACACAGTACAACGTTTCATTTGCAGGATTTAACTTTAGCTACTGTACAAGCATGCTGCAGGCCTAGTTATTTAATATTTTAGTTAGTTTCATTATTCCCAATTTTGTCCTTGTGTTTCTGGCCCTCTGTTTTACTTTTGATACAACAGTTTCAATCTGACCTAGTTTTATTTAATCTTACCATTATCTAGAAAAGATATATTTTCTGAAGTTGAACATGTGCTCTTTATTACAGAATGTAAAACTTTAGTGAAATAATTGAGTTTTTTTTGTTTTACCAAATTTCACTACCCAAAAGGCACTCTATTGGTGGAATAACCAATCCTCTTCTACCTGGATTCTGTATTTTAGATGTAGATCCAGGAAGTAAGGCGATATAGAATCCAGGAAATAAGGTACAGTAATAAGGCGATATAGAACCTGTTGACACTGTTAGTTACTGAAGTCCCTCATGACTAACTTTTATACATCAACCAGAGGACTTTCTATCCTTCTAATGCTTTTCTGCAGCACACACAGTTTTACAGTACACTTTAATTAGGTAATTTTAATGCAATTTATTCCATCTTATGTGTTAAGTACTTAATTTCTTGCTGTGCACGCTGGTAGGATGGTGTCTATTGACCTCGCATTAATCGTGAATAGTCTTTGTTACAACAAGCAGTCCGTTTTCGATCATGTTTAACACAGCTACTGATATATGCATAAATAAGAGTGAAATACAGAAATATGACACATATTTTTTCAGTTCTACGCAAGTCTTTTTTACCCCATTCCATATATGGTCGACACAGTCTTATTAGAGCTTTGTAGTGTTGCTCTGTGTAAGTGCTATCCAGCTGTGAAGCAGAGCACTTCTTCCTGTTGTCCCGCTCCTCTGTAGCCATGTTGCATTTCTCTGTGGTGGTTATTGTTGAAGTATTGTTGCCTCAGCCCCAGTGGAGTCACCAGTAGCTGCAGCCTCTATTATCTTTGAAGTAAGGCATGTGTGTGTTTTGGAAGTGTGCACATGAACTCCAGATTTAGGCTATCCACCCGCAGACCATTATCTGCGTCTGAATTAAAGCACACACACACACACACACACACACAGACACACAGACACACAGACACACACACACACACACACACACACACACACACACACACACACACACACACACACACACACACACACACACACACACACACACACACACACACACACACACCGCTCTTGGTCACAGGACTCAGGGCACTAAAATTAGCGCACAGCTGAAGGGTTAGGCATGGGCCTAACAGACTGTATGTCTACAGCTCTATTCCCATCAGGACTAGACAGCACAGGGAGAGGATCGTTTGTCTTGATAGTTATCTTGACCTGTGGCTGTGTAGTGTCAGGATCTGTCACAGTCCGTTAATCCGTTAGTCACACGTGATATCTCAGACAGTACTGGCCCGATTGTTACGGAACTTGGTTGAATGATGCGTCTTGCCATAGATATACGGCATTTACAAAATTATACTGATTGGCCGAAGGTGGGAGCTATAGTAATTAACTTAAATGTGTTATCTCAATTGGCCCAAGGGGGGGCGCTGCATCATTCGTGGGGGACAAAATGTTTACTATTGTCTTGTTTATAATTCATGTCGCTGACGCTTGAATTTACTTTTCTTCCCCCACATTTATTTAGATCCTTCCTGATATTGAAAGAAACCCCACTTACTATTGATAAAATGTTCTTCTCTCCTCAATCACAACAGAATAGCAAGCAGGCTTCACCACTGATACAGAGAGCTACTGAAACATCCTTCCGTTCCGTTCCATAAGTTCGATCGATTCCCTTCTCAGTCTCTTAATGATGCCACGATGCTTCCCCCATTACAATGATTGAACTGTGACTGCTAGGTTAGCCTCCTGTGTCACTGTGGTTTTCATGCGTCCCAAATGGCACCCTATTCCATTCCCTATATAGTGCACTACTTTTGACCAGAGCCCAATGGGCCCTGGTCAAAAGTAGTGAACTACATAGGGAATAGCTTGCCATTTGGGATGCACAGCCTTTGTCTCTTTCCTTCCTGGTACTTATTTTCCCTGGCAGTCTCAGGAACAAGGTTACATCCTGTCTGTGTTCCAGGAAAAGAGTAAAACACTCGCCGGACGCCTTATGTGGCCTCCTTTGAAGAGATACAGTATCTGTTAGATCTGGTCATCTCTGCAGTGAATCATATGGCCTCTGCTGGGTTGTGCTGTGTTGTGTTGACTCCTGTCTCACCTTCCCCTCAGGTGTGTGCTGATCTTCATGTGCCTAACAGTCTTGTCAATGTTATCGTTTTAAACACACTTGCACGTTCGCAAGCACACACATACACACACACACACACAGTCACACACAGTGGTGGAAAAAGTACTCAATTATCATACTTGAGTAAAAAGAAATATACCTTAATAGAAAATGACTCAAGTTAAAGTGAAAGTCCCCCGGTAAAATACTACTTGAGTAAAACTCTTAAAGTATTTGTTTTTAAATATACTTAAGTATCAAAAGTAAATATAGTTGCTAAACTATACTTAAGTATCAAAAATAAAAGTAGAAGTACGAATAATAAAAAAATACTTATATTAAGCAAACCAGACAGATAGCCAGGGTCACTCTCCAACACTCCGACATCATTTACAAACAAAGCATTTGTGTTTAGTGAGTCCGCCAGATCAGAGGCAGTGGGGATGACCAGGGATGTTCTCTTGAGAGGTGTGTGAATTGGACAATTTCTGTCCTGCTAAGCATTCAAAATGTAATGAGTACTTTTGGGTGTACATAAAAGTAAAAGTTGTCAAAAATATAAATAGTAAAGTAATGTACAGATACCCCAAAAAACGACTTAAGTAATACTTTAAAGTATTTGTACTTAAGTACTTCACACCACTGGTCACACACACACACACACACACACACACACACACACACACACACACACACACACACACACACACACACACACACACACACACACACACACACACACACACACACACAGTTAAACAGAGGTTGAGTTGAATTTCTCATTTGAATTGATTGAATGTCAATTCTCAACTAGGGGCCTCTCATCTTATTTAAATAATTAGTATTGAGAATCTGTCTGACATTTAATATTACATCTCAGTGGTCTGTTTTAACATTAAAAGGCTTACCTTGGCCGTTTTTATTATGTTGAATAACACCTCTTTTTGGCATAAAAGATGGAACACTTTGATAAAGTGCTGATTGAATCATACTTCGGTCCCTAGTTAGGTTGAGACAACACTGTGTGATCAGACAGACAGCCATGTTAAGCAGTGAGACTGGCATGCCCTGCTGGCCTGGCCCAATATGGCCTCACTTGATACCATGAAAAATGTCCCATCACCTTTCACCGTCCACACTCTGCCAAGTCACAGTCACTCTGCTAGCTGTATACTTCTGGCCCTTCTTTGGACACTGTGTTAACAAACCTCCAGATGAGCTTCAATGCCATACAACTCTCCTTCCATGGCTTCCAACTGCTCTTAAATGCAAGTAAATCTAAATGCATGCTCTTGAACCGATCGCTGCCTGCACCTGCCCGCCCGTCTAGCATTACTACAACTACAAATACCTAGGCGTCTGGTTAGACTGTAAACTCTCCTTCCAGACTCACATTAAGCATCTCCAATCCAAAATTGAATCTAGAATCAGCTTCCTAGTTCGCAACAAAGCATCCTTCACTCATGCTGCCAAACATACCCTCGTAAAACTGACTATCCTACCGATCCTTGACTTCGCGATGTCATTTACAAAAGAGCCTCCAACACTCTACTCAGCAAATTGGATGCAGTCTATCACAGTGCCATCTGTTTTGTCACCAAAACCCCATATACTACCCACCACTGCGACCTGTATGCGTTTGTTGGCTAGCCCTCGCTTCATATTCATCGCCAAACCCACTGGCTCCAGGTCATCTATAAGTCTTTGCTAGGTAAAGCCCCGCCTTATCATTGCATGTCAGCAGCATACCACCCTGAATCCCACTGCTGGCTTGCTTCTGAAGCTAAGCAGGGTTGGTCCTGGTCAGTCCCTGGATGGGAGACCAGATGCTGCTGGAAGTGGTGTTTGAGGGCCAGTAGGAGGCACTCTTTCCACTGGTTGAAACAATGCCCCAGGGCAGTGATTGGTGTGACAGGGCAGTGACATTCCCCTGTGTAGGGTGCTGTCTTTTGGATGGGATGTTAAACGGGTGTCCTGACTCTCTGAGGTCATTAAAGATCCCATGGTGCTTATTGTAAGAGTAGGGGTGTTAACCCCGTTGCCCTGGCTAAATTCCCAATCTGGCCCTCAAACCATCATGGTCACCTAATCATCCCAAGCTTACAATTGGCTCATTCATCCCCCTCCTCTCCCCTGTAACTATTCCCCAGGTTGTTGCTGTAAATGAGAATGTGTTCTCAGTCAACTTACCTGGTAAAATAATGGAAAAATAAATAAAATCACTGGTCACCATAGCAGCACACATGTGCTCCAGCAGGTATATTTCACTGGTCACCCCCAAAGCGAACTCCTCCTTTGGCTGCCTTTCCTTCCAGTTCTCTGCTGCCAATGACCTGAACGAATTGCAAAAATCACTGAACCTGGAGACTCATATCTCCCTCACTAACTTTAATCATCAACTGTCAGAGCAGCTTACAGATCATTGTACCTATACATAGCCCAGGCAACTACCTCATCCCCATATTGTTTTTGTTTTTTTGCTCCTTTGCACCCCAGTATCTCTACCTGCACATTCATCTTCTGCACATCTATCACTCCAGTGTTAAATTGCTAAATGGTAATTATTTCGCCACTATGGCCTATTTATTGCCTTACCTCCCTAATCTTACTTCATTTGCACACACTGTATATATACTTTTCTATTGTGTTATTGACTATACGTTTGTTTATTCCAAGTGTAACTCTGTGTTGTTTGTGTCGCACTGCTTTGCTTTATCTTGGCCAGGTCGCAGTTATACATAAGAACTTGTTCTCAACTGGCCTACCTGGTTAAATAAAGGTGAAATAAAAAAAAGCTAGCTAGCTCTGCTCTCTGTTCTCTACAGGATGACCGACTTAATGAGTCCAAAAACACAACAGCGTTGATTGCATTACTTTAGGGAGTATCAGCTGTAGCTAGTCTCTATGAAGCAGGTTGTCTACTGTATATTGACTGTGTTTATGAGACCTAAGACTGTTTCTCAAGGTTTCTCATTGTCCAGGGATGTGCTTCTCACATGGCATGTTCTATTAGTCATGACTGTGAAGTGGGCTGTGATAAGCTATGTGAAGTGGGCTGTGATAAGCTATGTGAAGTGGGCTGTGATAAGCTATGTGAAGTGGGCTGTGATAAGCTATGTCATATGTGCTTGCATAGCATATTATACAGTATACACATGTATCACAGCTTTTTACACCTGCGGTGAGTGAGGGCTCCCAGGCGGAGCTAGGAAGTGGTGGTATGAGAATGTGTGGAGGCTTTACTGTATGTATGTTGCTGATTCTGCAGGACTGAACCCCACCACTCCAGATGTTCCCTCCTTAAACTGTCTATGGCCCCCTCCCCTCTCCTGCTGCAGTTTGGTCTTTGTGTTGTGTGTGTGTGTGTGGGTGTGTGTGTGTGTATGTGTGTGAATGTGTGGGTTTGTGTCAGTAGGGAGAAGACATGCTGAGGCAACAAAAAATAATGTAATAAGGCTAATGTTGTTCATATGAAAACAAATAGGAGCTAGCTGGATCAACTGCTCTGGAATGCGTCCCATGACCTGATAGCATGTCAGCAGGAAATGACTAAACTCTTCCTCTGTTAATAGTGCTTTCATTTTGATGAAAATATACACTTCAGTATCTCTCTCTCTATGTCTCTCTCTCTCTCTTTCTGTCTCTCTCTGTCTTTCTGTCTCTCTCTTTCTGTCTTTGTCTTTCTAACACCAAACACACTTGAAGTCCCATATTTCTCTATTTAAATCGCATCTGTCTCCAGTATTATGTTCATGCAGCAACCCTTGTTTTCATTCCCATCATGCACTGCACTAATGACATCCCATCTATAGAGGATGTGTGACATAATGATGAGGTCATGGTCTGTCAGCCTCCATGGCTCCTCTACAGTCACCACACCCAGTCTATTTTCTCCCTGTCTGCCTCCCAAATGGCCCCCTATTCCCTACATATTGCACTACTTTTGACCGGCCCTGGTCAAAAGTAGTGCACTATAAAGGGAATAGGGTGCCATTTGGGATGCACCCTCCTGTAAAAGCTCCATCCATCTTAACGCCTCACCTCTTTTCTCTATCTTTGTCTGTTAATGTTTGCCAACACTTCCATAACATTTATTCTAACCATACTTCATCTGGTGAATGCAGAGAAGGAACATGTTGAATCATTGATGATTCCATTTATGATTCATGGTTTTCTCTATATTGTCTATCTGTGTGAGTGTGTAACCCAGTTCATGCTGACTGAAAGCCTCAGCAGAGTTGGAGTCAGATTGCCCTTGTTCGTTCCACAGGAGGACTGACGAGTCACGTTCCTCAGCCAGCTGTTGTCTACAGTTTCCTCTTATAGTTGCCTTCGGATCCATTCCCTCTAGAAAGAGATCCATGGCAGGCAGTCTATTCGAACCTTAGCACTCACATGAATCTCTGTAACCTCTCTGGCTCTTAATGGCACGGGATAGGGATGAAGAGTTTCCTACCATCAGTAGAGATCCTTGGCAGGCAGTCTAACCTTAGCATTCAGCTGATTCCCTCACACGAGTCCCTATAACTGCTCTGGCTCTCTTACTCTTTTAATGGCAGGGGATGGATGGGACGGATGGGGGTATTCCATATTGGGCTTCCATATTCCATATTGATGTAAAGTGTTGGTCCCACAGCAGCATCTCCAGCACTGATATAGGTAATGTGATGATACCAAAACGAAGCTCGCTGGAGGAGCCATTAGCCATGATTGCCAGTAAAGGCACCTGGATTGCTGCACTCTAGCAGTAGTCTAGACCATGAAACAGAATGAGCAGGCTAGACTTGCGTACACGGCCTCTAGGCTGTCCCATAGACAGTCAAATCAAATCAAACTTTATTTGTCACATGCGCCGAATACAACAAGTGTAGATCTTACCGTGAAATGCTTACTTACAAGCCCTTAACCAACAGTGCAGTTCAAGAAGAGTTAAGAAAATATTTACCAAGTAGACTAAAATAAAAAGTCATAATAAAAAGTCAGTGTGCAGGGGTACAGGTTAGTTGAGGTAATTTGTACATGTAGGTGGTGGTGGTGAAGTGACTATGCAAAGATAATAAACAGCGAGTAGCAGCAGTGTACAAAAAGGGGGTCAATGTAAATTATCTGGTGGCGATTTTATTAATTGTTCAGCAGTCTTATGGCTTGGAGGTAGAAGCTGATGAGGAGCCGCTTGCCGTGCGGTAGCAGATAAAATAGTTTATAACTTGGGTGACTGGAGTCTCTGACAATTTTATGGGATTTCCTTTGACCCCGCCTATTATATAGGTCCTGGATGGCAGGAAGCTTGGCCCCAGTGATGTACTGGGCCGTTCGCACTACCCTCTGTAGCGCCTTACGGTCAGATTCCGAGCAGTTGCCATACCAGGCGGTGATGCAACCGGCCAGAATGCTCTCAATGGTGCAGCTATAGAACCTTTTGAGGATCTGGGGACCCATGCCAAATTTTTTCAGTCTCCTGAGGGAGAAAATGTGTTGATGTGCTCTCTTCACGACTGTCTTGGTGTGTTTGGACCATGACAGTTCGTTGGTGATGTGGACACCAAGTAACTTGAAACGCGCTCATCTACAGCCCCATCGATGTTAATGGGGGCCTGTTCGCCCCGCTCCTTTGTCTTTCTCACATTGAGGGAGAGGTTGTTGTCCTGGCACCACACTGCCAGTTCTCTGACCTCCTCCCCATAGGCTGTCTCATCATTGTCGGTGATCAGGCCTACCACTGTTGTGTCGTCAGCAAACTTAATGATGGTGTGGCAGACGTGTTGTTGCCTACTCTTACCACATGGGGTTGGCCTGTCAGGAAGTCCAGGATCCAGTTGCAGAGGGAGGTGTTTAGTCCCTGAGTGTGGTGTCAGGAAAATAACCTCACACTCAACATCAACAAAACAAAAGAGATGATCGTGGACTTCAGGAAACAGCAGAGGGAGCACCCCCCTAGCCACATCGATGGGACAGTTGTGGAGAGAGTAGAAAGTTTTAAGTTCCTCGGCATACACATCACGGACAAACTGAAATGGTCCAACCACACAGACAGCGTGGTGAAGAAGACGCAGCTGCGCCTCTTCAACCTCAGGAGGCTGAAGAAATTCGGCTTGTCACCAAAAACACTTTTACAGATGCACAATCGAGAGCATCCTGTCAGGCTGTATCACCGCCTGATACGGCAACTGCTCCGCCCATAACCGTTAGGCTCTCCAGAGGGTAGTGAGGTCTGCACAACGCATCACCGGGAGCAAACTACCTGCCCTCCAGGACACCTACACCACCCAATGTTACAGGAAGGCCAAAAAGATCATCAAGGACAACAACCACCCGAGCCACTGCCTGTTCACCCCACTGTCATTCAGAAGGCGAGGTCAGTACAGGTGCATCAAAGCAGGGACCGAGAGACTGAAAAACAGCTTCTATCTCAAGGCCATCAGACTGTTAAACAGCCATCACTAACATTGAGTGGCTGCTGCCAACATACTGACTCAACTCCAGCCACTTTAATAATGGAAAAATGTATGTAATAAATGTATCACTAGCCACTTTAAATAATGCCACTTCATATAATGTTTACATACCCTACATTACTCATCTCATATGTATATACTGTACTCTATACCATTCACTGCATCTTGCCTATGCCGTTCTATACCATCACTCATTCATATATTTTTTTTATGTACATATTCTTATTCATTAATTTACACTTGTGTGTATAAGGTAATTGTTGTGAAATTGTTAGGCTAGATTACTCGTTGGATATTACTGCATTGTCGGAACTAGAAGCACAAGCATTTCGCTACACTCGCATTAACATCTGCTAACCATGTGTATGTGACAAATACAATTTGATTTGATTTGATTTGATGGGGTCGTGTTTGGCCACGCAGTTGAGGGTGAACAGGGAATACAGGAGGGGACTAAGTACACACCCCTGAGGGGCCCCATTGTTAAGGATCAGCGTGGCAGACATGTTGTTGCCTACTCTAACCACCTGGGGTTGGCCTGTCAGGAAGTCCAGTATCCAGTTGTAGAGGGAGGTGTTTAGTCCCAGGGTTCTTAGCTTAGGGATGAGCTGTGTGGGCACTATGGTGTTGAACGCTGAGCTGTAGTCAATGAACAGCATTCTTACATTGATGTTCCTTTTGTCCAGGTGAGAAAGGGCAGTGTGGAGTGCGATTGAGATTGCGTCATCTGTGGATCTGTTGGGGTGGTATGCGAATTGGAGTGGGTCAAGGGTGTCCGGGAGGATGCTGTTAATGTGATCCATGACCAGCCTTTCAAAGCACTTCATGGCTACCGACACGAGTGCCACGGGGCGGTAATCATTTAGGCAGGTTACCTTCGCTTCCTTGGGCACAGGGACTATGGTGGTCTGCTTGAAACATGTAGGTATTACAGACTCGGTCAGGGAGAGGTTGAAAATGTCAGTGAAGACACTTGACAGTTGGTCCGCACATGCTTTGAGTACACGTCCTGGTAATCCGTCTGGCCCAGTGGCTTTGTGAATGTTTAAAGGTTTTATTCACATCGGCTATTTAGAGCGTTATCACACAGTCATCCAGAACAGCTGGTGCTCTTGTGCATGCTTCAGTGTTGCTTGCCTCGAAGCGAGCATAAAAGGCATTTAGCTCATCTGGTAGGCTCGCGTCACTGGGCAGCTCACGTCTGGGTTTTCCTTTGTTGTACGTAATAGTTTTCAAGCCCTGCCACATCCGACGAGCGTCAGAGCCTGTGTAGTAGGATTCAATCTTAATCCTGTATTGACGATTTGCTTGTTTGATGGTTCGTCTGAGGGCATAGCGGGATTTCTTATAAGTGTCCGGATTAGTCTCCTGCTCCTTGAAAGCGGCAGCTCTAGCCTTTAGCTCAATGCGGATGTTGCCTGTAATCCATGGCTTCTGGTTGGGATATGTACGTACAATCACTGTGGGGACGACGTTGTCGATGCATGTTTTGATGAAGCCAGTGACTGAGGTGGTGTACTCCTCAATGCCATTGGATGAATCCCGGAACATATTCCAGTCTGTGCTAGCAAAACAGTCCTGTAGTGTAGCATCCGCGTCATCTGACCACTTCCGCATTGAGCGAGTCGCTGGTACTCCCTGCTTTAGTTTTTGTTTCTAAGCAGGAATTAGGAGGATAGAATTATGGTCAGATTTGCCAAATGGAGGGCGGGGGGAGAGCTTTGGATGCATCTCTGTGTGTTGAGTAAAGGTGGTCTAGGATTTTTTTTCCTCTAGTTGCACGTGACATGCTGGTAAGAATTTGGTAAAACTGATTTAAGTTTGCCTGTATTAAAGTCCCCGGCCACTAGGAGCACCGCTTCTGGGTGAGCATTTTCTTCTTTGCTTATGGCCTTAAAGAGTTGGTTGAGAGTGGTCTTAGTGCTAGCTTCGTTCTGTGGTGGTAAATAGACGGCTACAAATAATACAGATGAGAACTCTCTTGGTAGATAGTGTGGTCTACAGCTTATCATAAGGTACTCTACCTCAGGCGAGCAATACCTCGAGACTTCTTTAATATTAGACATCACGCAACAGCTGTTATTGACAAATAGACACACACCCCCACCCCTTGTCTTACCAGAGGTAGCGTCTCTGTTCTGCCGGTGCATGGAAAATCCTGCTTGCTCTATATTGTCGTTCAGCCACGTCTCGGTGAAACATAAGATGTTACAGTTTTTAATGTCCCGTTGGTAGGATAATCTTAATAGTAGGCCATCAATTTTATTTTCTTGCCTGATCTGCGACCCCTTTTCCTGCATCTTACACAAATCCCAAAAAATCTTACAAAATAGCACAATTGGCTGGGAGAATGTAAACGTCAGCCATGTTCTTTGGCACCAATACAACAACATATGTCTGTTGAAAGTAACTATGCAGCAGAATTAACTCTGTGAAAAACAATATTTTAATTTCTTCTCGTTACTATTTTAACATAATCCAAATGTCTGAGTTAGCCTAAATGCTCTACCAGCACCATGGAAGTTAGTTGAAGCTTAATGAAGACAGAAATGTATGAAAGATTGTGGAGTGCTGCACATAGTGAGCATATATTTGAGCGCAAGTGCTCTGTACTTGAAAGGCTGCTTTAGAATATAAAATATTTTCTGAAAGTGCCCTTTCATTGAACTAAACTAAAGTAGTGTTTTTCCAAGGGAGACAGTGATTCGTTACAGTTGTTGGTCTTTCTGGTCTCTCTAGGACTGCTATGGCTGTGTTCATCTGGTGGCCTCTCTACAGGGGCAGTCTGCAGTTCAAACAACAACCAAGTGGATACCCCGCCACTGTTTTGGTAAACAGCTGAGGGATAGGGTTGGAGAAATGTAACCGCTCTCAAATTCATAGACAGAGCAATGGATGCAAGGACTGACCATCTGGTGGCATCTTTAAATAGCTACTGAGGTGGCTGGGTGATAATTATAAAAGTTCAAAGGATCAGCCAATGTTTGTTTTATTGCTCCGTTTCCATTGTAGATGCTTGTGAGGGAGTTCTAAGATGCTTAAGGTGTTATTGATGTCTGAGAGTCATGGATGGGCCTTAGGGGATAGTTATGGTGCAGGTTGCTGCGTGAATAACTGGACTCACTGACCTTCTGGTTTACTTGGTTTTATAGTGGTCAGAGACTGTGTTGTCTGCCACTGATGGAGCTGGGAAAGTGATTGTAGAAGAAAGACTTGAATGTAGGCCTCATTGGAGCCATGTTGTCTCTTGTCCCGGTTGAGTTGTTGTTGATATATTGTTTATTATGACTGTCTATCTTTGTCTCTCTTTCTCCTCACTGGGGGTCACTGTCACTCTTACCATGTTGCCATCCATCCACAAACACTGTACACACACACTGTGACACACACACTGAGACACACACACTGAGACACAGGGGAAGTGCACATACCAGGGATTCCTGAGGTCAGCCTGACCCAGATCCAGTATGCTGGTGCTCCTCCTCCCTCCCTCCCTCCCTCCCTCCCTCCCTCCCTCAGCAGACAGACCCTAAACTGCACACACACTGCCTCCGTCAAACGCAGACCCCATTGCAGGCTCCACTTACAGTACTTAGGCTAATGCAATGTGTAACATACCCAGAATGGACTTCTCTTGACTTGATCACAATTCTTATGTAACAACAATGATCTTGTCCTGGCCTGTGTAAAGCAGTTCACACATAGATTTGTTAATACTCTAATTTGCTTATAATTTCCACCTACTTACTTCTTACTTTATTTTTCTTTGGGATTTTTACTGTCTTATACCCACCGTCGGAGCATGCTTCCAGCCTCTGTGATTTTCCAAAGGTGCCACAGCAGAAACCCAGTCCCATGTATGGTTGACATTCTCTGTAGGGTGCACCGTGCTCCGAGCTGCTTGTCACTATTTTTAACTCCTGTGTCTGTCAGAGTGGCACAGAAACCTGAGATGGCCGGCTGCGGTAGAGGGGAGCAGAGCGGAAGAAGGGACGGAGTGGAGGAGGGTGGAGGAGGGTAGAGGGTGAATCTGCTAGATCTGTGTTTGTGTGTTCATTGGGGGCCTGTCACATGAATAGGCCTAGTTGATGAGACCTACACATGTTGAGTGGACTAGGAATATATCTGAAGGGCCTTTAAGACATGGAGCCGGAGCTCCTTATAGTTACTAAGATGAATTGTGTTTGACTACTTCCCTATGAAATTATAATGTACAGTATTTTGCTACAAAATTATCAGAATGATCAAATATGAACGGAAACTATTTTGGACTTGCTTGTACTCTTCCTATAAACAACCCAACTATACCAGACTTACAGATTGACTCACTAATGAAAACAACTTCAGTGTTTTTCTAACAGAACGTTTCACAATGTTCCTTCCACACAGTCTTTTCCTTTTGGAGTTTGTTTCTGATCTCTCCTTCCCTCTTGTCCTGCCCCTCCTTCCACTTTTGGTTCCTTCCCTCAACGTCATTAAAGCCCAGAGATGAAAACACAGGGCCACACCCACACAAACATACTTATTACTGTAATAACCCCATAGCACAGTTTCAAAATCACCCCCAAATTTGACTTGGGATGAAGTCAGACTCGGTCATCCTCTCTCCCTCTGTTGTGTGGTTTTAGCTAAGTTCCTGTTTCTATGCAGAGAGTTCACAATAGCTTCTATTTTAGCTTTTGGAAAGTTGGACATTTTACCTTTTCATGTCTTTCCCAGTTGCGTGAGGGTTTATAGTTCAGTGACAGAGGTGGGCTCTGTCACCCTTCTCTCATGACAGTATAATAGCTGCAGGGTGTCTTCAACCTTTTCCTCCCAGTTATCCAACAGACCTGGATATGCTTCTTGAACTCATGATAGTCCTTCACACTGTCAATGTAGTACTGTGGGGTGTTTCTTCACCTTTTCCCTCTCAGTGTATGGCACTCTCATTTAGGTCATATTTTGCAGTTCTTGTGATGTAATGTTCAAATATTCCAAGTTTACTCTCTGGGAAGGTTTATCGTACTATTCTTGCCAAATCACATTGTATTTTCTGGCAGTTACAAGTGGAGTGATTCTCTTTGCAGAAAACTGCAGTTGTTCTGTCATCTTGACAGATGATTCAATGCACATTATAAACTGGGTGGTTCGAGCCCTGAATGCTGATAAGCTGAAAGCCATATACCACGGGTATGACAACACATTTATTTTACTCTTCTAATTACGTTGGTAACCAGTTTATAATAGCACTAAGGCACCTCGGGGGTTTGTGGTATATAGCCAATATACCACGGCTAAGGGCTGTATCCAGGCACTCCGCGTTGCGTCGTGGTAAGAACAGCCCTTAGCCGTGGTATATTGGCCATATACCACACCCCCTCAATTCTTATTTCTTAATTATCCTCCCATTAACCTGCTATGATTTCGCCTCTGTGTTGCCATCCCTGGCTGGATGTGTGTACTGTAAATAGAGGCAGCTGGAGAGAGGCCCAGTGTTGATATGTGATTTATGGGGTTCAGTGAGTGTTTGTTCTCTGTCCCAAATGGCACCCTATTCCCTATATAGTGCACTACTTTTGACCAGATTCCTATGAGCAGGCCCATCCTCAGACCCTTGGATGGGTCTGAGGAGAGGGATACGCTCCCACTGTGAGCTTAATGTGAGTCAGAGAGCAGGCTGGATCCCTTCACACCTATATCACACAACAATATCCTTCTCTTTCTTTTCCTCTCTCTCTCTCTCTCTCTCTCTCTCTCTCCCTCTCCCCTTCTGTTCTTTTTTTGTCTCTCTTTCTTTCTTTTGTTGCCCTTTGAATCATTGTAGAGATGCACAATTTATCTTCTCCCTTGTTCTACTGAACCTCCCCCCTCTCTCTATCAATCTCTCTCTCTCTCTCTCTCTCTCTCTCTTCTCCTCCCTCGCTGTTCTCCATAGGTCTTTGTAGAGGTTTTCAATTTTTCTTCACCCTCCCCCCAACGCTCTCTCCTTCTTTCTCTCCTTTTCTCTCTCCCCCACCATGCGTCATTATGTCATAGTGCAGTTTGTCACTGTGAGCACCAGTGTTGCTGTTACAGCTAGGCCCAGACAGCAGCTGAATAGCACAGTCTACAGAGAGACACAGAGTCCTAGGTCCTGGTCAAAAGTAGTGCATTATATAGGGAATAGGGTTCCATTTGGGACGCAGGCACAGTCAGAAGGAGAGCCAAGTGTAAAAACAACGTCTGATGAGGTATTAATACAGGATATGTTTTGGCTTCCTGTGACCTCTCTGTCACCTGTCCAAAGGTCAGATGTTAAGAAGCTTGGTCCAAGGACTGAAGATCAGAGCAAAGACTGATTATGCTTTATCATGCTTTTATTAGTGAATCCTATAGAGAATATGATATGTACTGTAACTTGACTTTGAATGCTACTGGTTATGTGTTACTGCAAAGTATCTGCCTGATGGTATGGTATTTCATTCCAATGGTTGATGTGCACGCGTCACATTCTGTCGACTCATACATCCCAGTGTTTACCCTATATTAATTTAGCAGCAACAGGCCATGTCCACTACCATGCCCCCACCACACCCACCTCCTAAGCCCCATTTTGTTCCAGAAAAAACCCTGGAATGTCAAGTTGCAATGTTTATTTGTAGCATTTGATGCATTGAGTCTTTTGGGGGGTTTAAATGAGGTACAGTGCATTCAGAAAGTATTCATACCCCTTGATTTATTCCACTTTGTTCCATTTTGTTGTGTTACAGCCTCAATTCAAAATGGATTATTTTATTTTTTTTATTTTATCTTTTATTTTATCACCCATGTACACACAAAAACCCATTATGACTAAGTAAAAACATGTTTTTAGAAATCTTGGAAATGTTAAAATGGGGGTGCATGACCCCAGACACCCCCAGCAAAAGGAACCCCCCTCCCCCCTCCCACGCAAACGTTTGCTACCACTGCTGAAAAAAATCCTAGGGGAAACACTGCATCGGTGCCTCAGAGGGATAATGTTCCAGTTCCAGAACAGAGCTTGAGTAACCAGCAGCATATTTAGCATTTTAAGAGCTTTTGCAGAGGTTGGCACATCATTAATTAGCCATTCTAAATGTTATGTCAGCACTTTCCTTTTCAGAAAAGGCCTGGGACATGGTTATTCACAGGGGACTGGATCCTCACGGAGTTGGACTTGAAGCAGGAGAGGGGAACCTTGGGGCATTTCTGAGTTATGGCATCATTGACTTTCCAGTGACCTTGAACAAGCAAAGATAAACAGTATCATATATAAAATCCTGTAGAGGAGTCGATGTAATGCAATGTTGATTAAAAATGATATTCCCGATTAGCAAAAATATACTGCTTTAATAAAAAGTATAATACTTACACGGCGAAGGTCCTTTTAGAGTGTTTGAGCACATAGAACTCTGTCCAGTTGTAGACAGAAATACTGATTGAGCGGACACTAACGTGTTTGGCTTTACCCCATCTAAAGACACCTAAAGCACCAAGAATAAAGGCAAGTCTTTAATCAAAAACACTACAGTCATGGCCAAAAGTTTTGAGAATGACACAAATATGAATTTTCACAAAGTCTGCTGCCTCAGTTTGTATGATGCCAATTTTCATATACTCCAGAATGTTATGAAGAGTGATCAGATTAATTGCAAATCCCTCTTTGCCATGCAAATGAACTGAATCCCCCAAAAACATTTCCACTGCATTTCAGCCCTGCCACAAAAGTACCAGCTGACATCATGTCAGTGATTCTCTCGTTAACACAGGTGTGAGTGTTGACGAGGACAAGGCTGGAGATCACTCTGTCATACTGATTGAGTTCGAATAACAGACTGGAAGCTTCAAAAGGAGGATGGTGCTTGGAATCATTGTTCTTCCTTTGTCAACCATGGTTACCTGCAAGGAAACACGTGCCGTCATCATTGCTTTGCACAAAAAGAGCTTCACAGGCAAGGATATTGCTGCCAGTAAGATTGCACCTAAATCAACCATTTATCGGATCATCAAGAACTTCAAGGAGAGCGGTTCAATTGTTGTTAAGAAGGCTTCAGGGCGCCCAAGAAAGTCCAGCAAGCGTCAGGACCATCTCCTAAAGTTGATTCAGCTGCGGGATCGGGGCACCACCAGTACAGAGCTTGCTCAGGAATGGCAGCAGGCAGGTGTGAGTGCATCTGCACGGAAAGTGAGGCGAAGACTTTTGGAGGATGGCCTGGTGTCAAAAAGGGCAGCAAAGAAGCCACTTCTCTCCAGGAAAAACATCAGGGACAGACTGATATTTTGCAAAAGGTACAGGGATTGGACTGCTGAGGACTGGGGTAAAGTCATTTTCTCTGATGAATCCCTTTTCCGATTCTTTGGGGCATCCGGAAAAAAACTTGTCCGGAGAAGACAAGGTGAGTGCTACCATCAGTCCTGTGTCATGCCAACAGTAAAGCACCCTGAGACCATTCATGTGTGGGGTTGCTTCTCAGCCAAGGGAGTGGGCTCACTCACAGTTTTGCCAAGGAACACAGCCATGAATAAAGAATGGTACCAACACAACCTCCGATACCAACTTCTCCCAGCCATCCAAGAACAGTTTGGTGACGAACAATGCTTTTTCCAGCATGATGGAGCACCTTGCCATAAGGCAAAAGTGATAACTAAGTGGCTTGGGGAACAAAACATCAATATTTTGGGTCCATGGCCAGGAAACTCCCCAGACCTTAATCTCATTGAGAACTTGTGGTCAATCCTCAAGAGGCGGGTGGACAAACAAAAACCCACAAATTCTGACAAACTCCAAGCATTGATTATGCAAGAATGGGCTGCCATCAGTAAGGATGTGGCCCAGAAGTTAATTGACAGCATGCCAGGGCAGATTGCAGAGGTCTTGAAAAAGAAAGGTCAGCACTGCAAATATTGACTCTGCATCAACTGCATGTAATTGTCAATAAAAGCCTTTGACACTTATGAAATGCTTGTAATTATACTTCAGTAGTCCATAGTAACATCTGCCAAAAATATCTAAAGACACTGAAGCATCAAACTTTGTGAAAATTAATATTTGTGTCATTCTCAAAACTTTTGGGCATGACTGTATTTGTGGTCCTGGCGACTGGACATTTTTTGGAACACCATTATTTTGGTCTTACTGAGATTTACTGTCAGGGCCCAGGTCTGGCAGAATCTATGCAGAAGATCTAGGTGCTGCTCTAGGCCCTCCTTGGTTGGTGACAGAAGCACCAGATCATCAGCAAACGGTAGACATTTCACTTTAGATTCTAGTAGGATGAGGCCGGGTGCTGCAGACTTTTCTAGTACCCTCGCCAATTCATTGATATATATGTTGAAGAGGGTGGGGCTTAAGCTGCATCCCTGTCTCACCCTTAGGCCCTGCGGGAAGAAATGTGTGTTTTTTTGCCAATTTTAACTGCACACTTGTTTGTGTACATGGATTTTATAATGTTGTATGTTTTCCCCCCAACACCACTTTCCATCAATTTGTATAGCAGACCCTCATGCCAAATTAAGGCTTTTTTGAAATCAACAAAGCATGAGAAGACTTTGCCTTTGTTTTGGTTTGTTTGTTTGTCAATTAGGGTGTGCAGGGTGAATACGTGGTCTGTCGTATGATAATTTGGTAAAAAGCCAATTTGACATCTCTGTCTCTTTCTTTTTATCAGTCTACTCCTTCTCTCCCCCCCCCCTCTCTCTCAATCTATTGTAAAAATCGACGTATTCCCTAACTTCCCTTGCCTTTGACTGTGTCTTGCTTAGTATTTTTGCTAAAGCTAGGCTGAGCCTTGTCTTCTTCTCACTGTGGGCCAAAACCTAGTTTGAGAAACAGACGCCTCACATGTCCTCAACTGGCAGCTTCGTTGAATAGTGCCCGCAAAACACCAGTCTCAACATCAACAGTGAAGAGGCGACTCCGGGAAGCTGGGCTTCTAGGCAGAGTTCCTCTGTCCAGTGTCTGTTCTTTTGCCCATCTTAATCTTTTATTTTTATTGGCCAGTCTGAGATATGGCTTTTTCTTTGCTACTCTGCCTAGAAGACCAGCATCCCGGGGTCGCCTCTTCACTGTTGACGTTGAGACTGGGGTTTTGCGGGTACTATTTAATGAAGCTGCCAGTTGAGGACTTGTGAGGCGTCTGTTTCTCAAACTAGACACTCTAATGTACTTGTCCTCTTGCTCAGTTGTGCACCGGGGCCTCCCACTCCTCTTTCTATTCTGGTTAGAACCACTGTTTGCTGTTCTGTGAAGGGAGTAGTGCACAGCGTTGTGCGAGATCTTCAGTTTCTTGGCAATTTCTCGAATGGGATAGCCTTCATTTCTCAGAACAAGAATCGACTGACGAGTTTCAGAAGAAAGTTATTTGTTTCTGGCCATTTTGAGCCTGTAATCGAACCCACAAATGCTGATGCTCCAGATACTCAACTAGTCTAAAGAAGGCCAGTTTTATTGCTTCTTTAATCAGGACAACCGTTTTCAGCTGTGCTAACATAATTGCAAAAGGGTTTTCTAATGATCAATTAGCCTTTTAAAATGGAAAACTTGGATTAACTCACACAACGTGCCATTGGATCACAGGAGTGATGGTTGCTGATAATGGGCCTCTATACGCCTATGTAGATATTCCATAAAAAATCTGCCGTTTCCAGCTACAATAGTAATTTACAACATTAACAATGTCTACACTGTATTTCTGATCAATTTGATGTTATTTTAATGGACAAAAAAATGTGCTTTTCTTTCAAAAACAAGGACATTTTTAAGTGACCCCAAATTTTTGAACGGTAGTATATATATATATATATATACACTGCTCAAAAAAATAAAGGGAACACTTAAACAACACAATGTAACTCCAAGTCAATCACACTTCAGTGAAATCAAACTGTCCACTTAGGAAGCAACACTGATTGACAATAAATTTCACATGCTGTTGTGCAAATGGAATAGACAACAGGTGGAAATTATAGGCAATTAGCAAGACACCCCCAATAAAGGACTGGTTCTGCAGGTGGGGACCACAGACCACTTCTCAGTTCCTATGCTTCCTGGCTGATGTTTGGGTCACTTTTGAATGTTGCCGGTGCTTTCACTCTAGTGGTAGCATGAGACGGAGTCTACAACCCACACAAGTGGCTCAGGTAGTGCAGCTCATCCAGGATGGCACATCAATGCGAGCTGTGGCAAGAAGGTTTGCTGTGTCTGTCAGCGTAGTGTCCAGAGCATGGAGGCGCTACCAGGAGACAGGCCAGTACATCAGGAGACGTGGAGGAGGCCGTAGGAGGGCAACAACCCAGCAGCAGGACCGCTACCTCCGCCTTTGTGCAAGGAGGAGCAGGAGAAGCACTGCCAGAGCCCTGCAAAATGACCTCCAGCAGGCCACAAATGTGCATGTGTCTGCTCAAACGGTCAGAAACAAACTCCATGAGGGTGGTATGAGGGCCCGACGTCCACAGGTGGGGGTTGTGCTTACAGCTCAACACCGTGCAGGACGTTTGGCATTTGCCAGAGAACACCAAGATTGTCAAATGCGCCACTGGCGCCCTGTGCTCTTCACAGATGAAAGCAGGTTCACACTGAGCATGTGACAGACGTGACAGAGTCTGGAGACGCCGTGGAGAACGTTCTGCTGCCTGTAACATCCTCCAGCATGACCGGTTTGGTGGTGGGTCAGTCATGGTGTGGGGTGGCATTTCTTTGGGGGGCCGCACAGCCCTCCATGTGCTCGCCAGAGGTAGCCTGACTGCCATTAGGTACCGAGATGAGCTCCTCAGACCCCTTGTGAGACCATATGCTGGTGCGGTTGGCCCTGGGTTCCTCCTAATGCAAGACAATGCTAGACCTCATGTGGCTGGAGTGTGTCAGCAGTTCCTGCAAGAGGAAGGCATTGATGCTATGGACTGGCCCGCCCGTTCCCCAGACCTGAATCCAATTGAGCACATCTGGGACATCATGTCTCGCTCCATCCACCAACGCCACGTTGCACCACAGACTGTCCAGGAGTTGGCGGATGCTTTAGTCCAGGTCTGGGAGGAGATCCCTCAGGAGACCATCCGCCACCTCATCAGGAGCATGCCCATGCGTTGTAGGGAGGTCATACAGGCACGTGGAGGCCACACAAACTACTGAGCCTCATTTTGACTTGTTTTAAGGACATTACATCAAAGTTGGATCAGCCTGTAGTGTGGTTTTCCACTTTAATTTTGAGTGTGACTCCAAATCCAGACCTCCATGGGTTGATAAATTGGATTTCCATTGATTATTTTTGTGTGATTTTGTTGTCAGCACATTCAACTATGTAAAGAAAAAAGTATTTAATAAGATTATTTCTTTCATTCAGATCTAGGATGTGTTGTTTAAGTGTTCCCTTTATTTTTTTGAGCAGTATATATAATCTCATCTTCAAACCTACCCTTTATGTATAGTGTTTTATTTCCGTTCATTGATGAACGTTATCTCTGTGTTCCAGGTCTCCCCTCCACACCAGAGCCTCGGCCCATCCAGAATGAAGACAAGGAGATAATCAAGGGCCTACTGACACCAGATGACTCAGACATTTCAGACCTCTCCCCAAACACAGAGTCCTGTCCCAAAACAGACCTCTCCCCAAACACAGAGATCTGTCCCAAAACAGACCTCTCCCCAAACACAGAGATCTGTCCCAAAACAGAGCCCACCTCAAAGACAGAGTCCTCCACCAAGACAGATGCCAGACCTGGCACCCCTGGGTCTAGTACCAGCCCCCAGCCTAAAAAAGGAGGTACGGTATACAACGTCTCACCTCTGAGCCCCAGAGAGAGAGAGAACCAGGAGGATAAGGAAATAGCCTGTGGTTAGATATACAGTGTAATGTGTAGAGTAAGGGAGCTATTGAAGCTGGTCTACCTGTACACAGAGGGGAGAACCATCCAATGCTTCTGGTGATCGAATTGATCTTTAGTCATTACACACCCAATCAGACAGATGGCAATGGCTGAACCCCAAATCGTTTGTTGTGGATGGTACGGTATGCAGGAATAAGGAGGTGGGGTTTGAGGAGGGGGGAGTACTGAGGCCCTGTGTTGGGACAGGAGGACCTCAGGCTCAGGGAGTTTTCTTGAACACTCTCCAGCCTGTCTCTTCAGACTCCAGCCTTATAAGACTCCAGTACAGAAATTCACCCTTTGATGGTGGTGGGAGGAAAGAGCGGTTGCTATAGTTACGGCCGGGGCATACATATTACATAGCATGAAGTTTGAGCTCCTCAGAAAGAGATTGGCGTTACCCTAAGGCCCCGTTTCCAATACATACAGCTTTATCAAAACAGAGCCCGGTCCACAGCCACCAAAATACAGTACATCTGTGGCTAGGCTGAAACAGGATTTGAAATGCATACAAAAATCCTTCCTCTGATGATGTTTGCGTTTATCAAAGTGGGTCAGAGTTAACATTGATAATTGCTGCAGACAGGAAAGGGTGCAAAATATATGATCACATGAGTTCCATTTGGGTTCACACAAACTGTTAAACTGTGGAGTGAATAACATTATAGCATCGCAGCGGGAGATGTAGTCTGCGTCCCAAATTACACCCTATTCCCTATGTAGTGCACTGCTTTCCACCATGGTCAATATGGCTCTGGTCAAAAGTAATGCAATATGTAGGCAATAGGCTGCCATTTTGAACGCACACGTAGATCTTCATCTTGAATATATGAATACACACTGTAGATCAGAATTTATACAATAATTGTATCAGCTGTTCTGTGCACTGGGACTCTGCAGTGCATTGATATTTTAGGTCAAAATAAATGTACAATGTGTATACAAAACATTAGGAACACCTGCTCTTTCCTTGAAATAGACTGACCAGGTGAATCCAGGTGAAAGCTATGATCCTTTATTGATGTCACTTGTTAAATCCACTTCAATCAGTGTAGATGAAGGGGAGGAGACAGGTTAAAGAAGGATTTTTAAGCCTCGAGACAATTGAGACATGGATTGTGTATGTGTGCCATTCAGAGGGTGAATGAGCAAGACAAAGCATGTAAGTTCCTTTGAACAGGGTATGGTAGTAGGTGCCAGGCTTTTGTGTCAGCTGCACCGCTGCTGGGTTTTTCATGCTCAACAGTTTCCCGTGTGTATCAAGAATGGTCCACCATCCAAAGGACATCCAGCCAACTTGACGCATCTGTAGGAAGTGTTGGAGTCAACATGTGCCAGCATCCCTGCAGAAGAGAGTCCATCCCCCAAATAATTTAGGCTGTTTTGAGGGGGGGGGGGGGGGGGGGGGGGGGTGCAACTCAATATTAGGAAGGTGTTCTTAATGTTTGGTATGCTTAGTGTATCTTTCTCTGCCTAGATGGGTTGAGCACAGAGCAACGACAGAAGCAGGCCAAGGAGCGGCGGGAGGAGAGGGCCAAATACATTGGTAAGCCTTTAAGGAAAAGATGCTATAGAGAAATTATATCATTTTATCCTATGTGACATGTTGGGTTTGCCTGTTGTGGAGGGCAAAGAGACGTAGTCTTGTCTAGGGATGCGTCCCAAATGGCACCCTATTCCCTACATAGTCATATGGGCCCTGGTCAAAGGGAGTGCACTATAAAGGGAATAGGGTATCATTTGGGATGCAAGTCTACGTTTCTGACTCTAGACAGTGATACAGAATGTAGGGATTATTAACCCATTAGACACTGTAGCCTTCAATATGTTTTATTACGCAACCCTTAACTGATCTCCTGTCTTACATTTTAAATACTCTGCCATGGGTTCTGCTTTTGCATGATTGATGCTTGTTGACACTTGCTGTTGTCTTCCCTCTCATATTGCTGCTTCAGAACAGCAAACTCAGCTGCAAGGTAAGGCTATAAGAACAGCACTGGTAACATCACTTGTTAGCAGCAACAGTCATGCTATTATTCTCCACATCTCCACCTTGTGATGGTGATGCAATGTCTTTTTATTTCCCTCTGTATGCTTCTCAACAGTTCTTTCCATTTTCTACCTCCTCCATGAATCAGTTGTTTTGTCTTCTGTTTGTTGTCCTCATTTTTCACTGGGAACCTTAGAATGTCTTGTTTTTCTCTGAAGGTCGAAGCGATTAGATAGTTCAGTTATATGACCCCATCATGATGTTTTTTCTTTCAAGTTCTCATTTTGCAGATATTTTTCTTTCACCATATTTCTTCAAATCCCCCATCCATTTTTGCATGTATACTTTGCATTCATTTGATGGGGCATTAATAATGTCTTTCCAATATAGATTTTTCTCTACAGATGTTTTCAGGGTCTATTTTTCATGATATTGTACTCTGATCTTATTATCAACTCAGAGACATGCAGTAGACTAGTATTTTCCCCAACCCTATTCTCCCACAACATTGGCCTAAGCCCCTCTTTCTCAGGCCAAATCCTGAGCAACCAATCAGAGGAGGACTTGGCGGGCGTATCCCACTGAGCCGTCCCATAATCCCCCTGGGGCGCGGCGTGAAAAATGTGTAGTCATTACCGTGAACCGACCGTGACGTGCCTCTCAGACAGATTAGATGTAATTACTTATTTCATTAGTCTCATTATAATCGCCATGCCAAGGAATCGTTTCAGCAGCCAGCCAGCCAGCCAGCCAGCCAGCGGACAGAGCCTTTTATTTGACTGATAATGGCAAATCTTTGGCTGACCTCTGTCGGTCCAGATGTAAGATATGAATCTCCTATGGACCAGATATTGTAATGTTTTTAGATCTCAAAGCATCAAGTTTTTATGGTTAGATGTTCCAAAGTTTATGGCCATATATATACACTATACTGATGATGACATACAAAAAAAAAGCTAAATGTGATTATCTTTTGTACTTATCCCTTTAGGGTGGCAGGTAGCCTCGTGGTTAGAGCGGTGGGCTGTAACCCAAATACCTGAGCTAACAAGGTGAAAAATTTGTCAATGTGCCCTAGTGCAAGACCCTGAACCCTAATTTGCTCAAGGGCCACCGTACTACTATGGCTGACCCTGTAAAACAACACATTTCACTGCACATATCTGGTGTATGTGACAATAAAACATATACTTGTTTTATTTACAACATATATTAAAGCGCAGGGTTGTTATGTAAGGGACATTGTATATAAAGCCACAGTAATGGCATTACAATGTTAATGTGCGTGCACTCAACGTATTTCTGGCACTCAGATACTGAAAATTGCTCTAATTAATTTTTTATCCATGATGGAGAAACGAGCTAGTGTTTTCTTTGTGGGTGCAGATTAGAGCAGGGGTCCGCGGCCAGATCAGATTCTTTAATATTTTTTTATGACTATTACTAACAACAACAGATACATTTTGGCCAAGGGATTGGTGGAATACGTTTAGAGGGTGTAATACAAAATACAATGTCATATTATTCATCTACAATCTATGTTCTTAACCCTGAACAACATGGGCCTGGGAGGCTCACAGGAATATTGGTATCCACAGTACTCCAGCAATTATACCTTTTTTCCACTCAATACTTCTTGAATTCCCCTAAAACGATAGATATTTTTAAAACATAAATGCACTGTAATTTAACCTTTAAAACTGCAAAGTTCTCTCTCTTCCCCATGATAAAATGGGTAGAATTGCAGGAAATTAGTTTGAGAACTGGAAGATTTTCTCTCCGATGCCAAGAGGTGGGACTTGAAAATGTTCCTTCCCAGGGCCGGAGACTTGGTTCGTCCGGCCATGCACTGCCGAAGTCATAGTAAATCTCCTTATATGCAATTTTTATCTCACTCGAGTTGTGTTCTGATTATGAGGAGGTCCCTGATTATTTTGCTATCACAAAAAGGGTCCCCGGACCGAAAATGTTTGAGAACACCTGGACTAGAGTATTCTAACCTTTTACTTATTTATAGAGAAGGGCTAGGAAATGTTAACAGAATACAAATCAGGTCCTTAACTTAGAGCATCAAACACTCATGCATTTCAGATTTTGACCAAATCCTTTTAATGTTTTAAATATTTCAGAGTGAGGATTGCATTCATTATCAAAGACATGCGTTATCAAAGACATCTCACATTCAGCACTGAGACATTATCTTGAAAAAAATTAACTCTTCAAGAGTATCCAGACCCCACCATTTTAGTGCTAAACAAAACGTGTGTAGTGGAAGTGGGCCCCAAAAAACTGTGAGCCCCCCCAAAAACTCTTCAAAAGTAGCTTGCCCCCACCATGCTAAACAACATGTGTGTTGTGGAAGTGGGCCCACATGCAAGGGACTGCAGAACAGGAAATGCCACTCTGAGACATAGTACACATGTGGCGTCTACCTCAGAGAAGGCTTAATGAGCTGAGAGGACACAGCTGGTGCACAGCATGCTTGGATTTTAAACAAAGCCGAATGATTGCATTTTAATCGTGGCTGTCAGGAATGAGCCACAGAATCTGTGGCGTGGAACTCAGTATCTGCTAGAAAGCACTAGTAAAACACAGTAGGATGCTACTACTACAACTACTTGTTTACTGTTATTAGAATGATTCTAATAGGATTACAACTCTGGGAGGATGTAAACAACAATATGTCTTCATCTTCCCATTCTATTTTTCTTCCTTTTCCAATCTGGTTCCTGGAAGCCATGAGACTTTTGTGCCTCTAAAAAGCCTTTAACAGATCACCAGGCCAGAATTCCTCTCAGTGAACAAATAGTAAATGATGTACTGCTCAGTCATTCAGAGTTGTTTATGACCAGGTAGGGCAGAAAGAAATATAAAGAGATGGAGAGATTATAACCCAGTTAGGTAATAGGCTGGTAACAGAGAACAGGTCTAAGGTATTAGCTATGTAACCCTGATGTTTCCTCTGCTCACTAGCCCCAAGTGCTTCAACAACCCTGAATGGTGCATGATCCCATCCATTACTTCTGAACTTTCTTGATTAGCTAACTGTACCGCATTTATTTATTTCAGTTTTTTTTTGTTGAGTTTCCACAATTCACCTATATAGCTGCCATGTACAGTACCCATCAAAAGTTTGGACACACCTACTCATTCAAGGGTTTTTCTTTATTTTTACTATTTTCTACATTGTAGAATAATAGTGAAGACATCAAAACTATGAAATGTGGAATCATGTAGTAACCAAACAAGTTTTAAATTCTTCAAAGTAGCCACCCTTTGCCTTGATAACAGCTTTGCACACTCTTGGCATTCTCTCAACCAGCTTCACCTGGAATGCTTTTCCAACAGTCTTGAAGAAGTTCCCACATATGCTGAGCACTTGTTGGCTGCTTTTCCTTCACTCTGCGGTCCAAGTCATCCCAAACCATCTCAATTGGGTTGAGGTCGTGTGATTGTGGAGGCCAGGTCATCTGATGCAGCACTCCATCACTCTCCTTTTTGGTGAAATAGCCATTACACAGCCTGGAGGTGTCTTAGGTCATTGTCCTGTTGAAAAACAAATGATAGTCCCACTAAGTGCAAACCAGATGGGATGGCATATCGCTGCAAAATGCTGTGGTAGCCATGCTGGTTAAGAGTGCTTTGAATTCTAAATAAATCACTGAAAGCGTCACCAGCAAAGTACCCCCACACCATAACACCTCCTCCGCCATGCTTCATGGAGGAAACCACAAATGCGGAGATCATCCGTTCACCTACTCTGCGTCTCACAAAGACACGGTGGTTGAACCAAAAATCTCTAATTTGGACTCATCAGACCAAAGGACATATTTCCACCGGTCTAATTTTCATTGCATGTGTTTCCTGGCCCAAACAAGTTTCTTATTCTTATTGGTGTCCTTTAGTAGTGGTTTATTTGCAGCAATTTGACTATGAAGGCCTGATTCAGGCAGTCTCCTCTGAACAGTTGATAGTGAGATGTGTCTGTTACTTGAACTCTGTGAAGCATTTATTTGGGCTGCAATTGTTGAAGCTGGTAAATCTAATGAACTTATCCTCTGTAGCAGAGGCAACTCTAGGTCTTTCTTTCCTGTGATGGTCCATCATAGCGCTTGATGGTTTTTGCGACTGCACTTGAAGAAACTTCCGCATTAACTGACCTTCATGTCTTAAAGTAATGATGGCCTGTCGTTTCTCTTTGCTTATTTGAGCTGTTCTTGCCATAATATGGACTTGGTCTTTTACCAAATAGGGCTATCTTCTGTATACCACACCTACCTTGTCACAACACAACTGATTGTCTGAAACGCATTAAGAAGGAAAGAAATTCCACAAATTAACTTTTAACAAGGCACACCTGTTAATTGAAATGCATTCCAGGGGACTCCCTCATGAAGCTGGTTGAGAGAATGCCAAGATTGTGCAAAGCTATCATCAAGGCAAAGGGTGGCTACTTTGAAGAATCTCAAATATATTTTGATTTGTTTAACACTTTCTTGGTTACTACACGATTCCATATGTGTTATTTCATAGTTTTGATACATTTTATATTTTTATATAATATAGAAAATAGTAAACATAAAGAAGGTGTACAATCTTTTGACTGCTACTGTATATTGAAATGAAACAATTAAACCATGAGTATATAAAACTAAACTAAACCATGTATACTCAAATAAAACTAAACTAAACCTGTACCCGTTGTCTCCCGTTGCATAGCGGCTAAGAAGGCCCAGTGGCTGGAGAAGGAGGAGAAGGCGAGGCGTCTGAGGGAGAGCCAGCTGGAGGAGCGCAGGAAGAGGCTGGAGGACCAGAGACTGAAGCTTGAGAAACGAAGAGCCCTCCTGGAGGAGAAACAGAGGCAGAAACTTGAGAAGAACAAGGTGGGGAGTCGAGGCCTGGAGGAGGGTCACGTTCAATATCTCTCTCTAGCTCAAGTGTTGTGTGCCGTTTTGTTATCAGCTTGGTTAGTCTAGGGTACACACACAGCCAATGATCTAAGCTTTCATTAATGATCGTTTTAGGAATAATATTCAATTCTAAGCGGTTGCTTTGGGTGGAGAGGGCACATACACGGTGGTTTGGTATTTTGTAAATATTACATATCACTGTTCTTAGCTAAGTGTAGCTTCGTGAGAGAGTCACAGTTTTTGTCTCCCAATGTCCCCACCACAGGAGCGATACGAGGCGGCCATCAAGAAGTCAACCAAAAAGACCTGGGCTGAGATCCGTCAGCAGAGATGGTCCTGGGCCGGCGGCCTCAACCAGACCTCCCGCAGACAAAGTGAGTCGCACTGGAACCACATAGAACCTCATAGAACCGTATAGACATGAACCACCCAGAACTTCAATGAATTGGTTGTACAGAGTGCCTTCATAGTACAGGACAGAAACGTAACTTTCTTGTCTAACTGATGTTAATTATTTACAGACTCCTAAGGTTCGGGTGTTAGGCCATCGTTAGGCACTGTAATTTGGTTGGGGTGGTGATGTTCTGAGTACCATTAGAATAGCTAGATTAGTCATTCTACAGTATAATTCATGTTTACTAACATTATTTTGCCTAACATTGGCTCACTATTTCTACTTGGCTTCGTTTATCACTGAATCACTGAGTACCATTATGATTTAGATTTGTATTGATCCTTCTTAATGTACCGTTTCTCTCACTCCAGGTTCTCACTGTTCAGTAGAGTCCAGAAATAGGAGATAGAGGGGAAAAGGTGTCATGTATACGTTTCATTAGACTTGCGTGAACTGCAAGGTGTTGAGTTGATCAGAGCTGTGAGGAAGCGACTCAGTGTTCAGTGTGCCAACTCTCTCCTATGCTGCTCAGTCCAACAATGACGCACGCTTGTGAAAGGCTATCTCTTTGATTGTGACCTTGAGGTCAAGAACCTTCTCTCCTCTCTGAAGTGTAAATGAAAATGAGTGTGTGTGGATGTGTTTTGGTTTGAGCAACAAAGACAATCTACTTTTTCACTTTTCACTTTTCCAAAGATTTGTTTCTGGGTTTTAGATGCCATTCATAAACCCAGTCATTTAACTTCCCCAATTTTACCCCAACCTTTTTCCAGTACCCTAACCCCTTCCCCAGATTAAAAGCACTCTGAATCTGTCCTGTCAGAGTGGACTGCTTAATAATGAATGAGGTGAATCAAAGAGTTAGCCCTGTCTAAATAGAGTGAATCAGGTCTGTCTGAGCCAACAGCCTAAAACGAAACAGTGAATGGTGAAGTGGTCCTACTCTCCTGTAGGTCTAGCTCTATCAGCTGCATGGTCCAGGGAGACAGACAGAGGGGTCTTGTATTGGGGAGTGGGTAACAGGTGCGCTATCTCGCTTTAATAGCTGGGTGCTCTGCCATATATGACAATGACTTCAAATGAAATTCCAAGTTCAAGAACATTGAGAAACGGTGGCACTTTTTTTTTTAAGGGACAAAAAAAACGTCACCTTATTTCACCTTTTTATTTTCGGCCGGGCAGGCTAACGCGTTTCGGCAGTTATGCCTTCATCAGATCATCAAGAGATGTGCCAAAGCCATAGTTTTTTTCATATGCAGGTGCCTAGCAGATAATTACAATTGCCCACACCTGTGTGAGGATGGTAATAAAAACATTAGTGAACCAACAATTGTTAGTATATACAAATACAAATACATATACAAATAAACAGATCAGCAGAATAAACTTGATAAATAGCATTTAGGTATCACAATGACATAAACTTAGGATTTCATTTGAAGAGGAGTCTTATATATCTGAGCTCAGCGATCTCGGACCCTCCTCTCCCCTACGACTCCAGCACAGCCTCGTCGGGTCCCCACCCCGCCAACCTTGTGAACAGTTGTTGTCTGTTGCGTTCTCTCCGGTGCAGGCAGATGTTCGGCCTCCACCGTCAACTTGCCGAGACAGGTGGACCCTGTCATTAACAACAGGCTGTCCAAGTCCTCTGCCACCCTCTGGAACTCCCCCAACAGAAGTAAGGACGACCGACCCGCGTCAATGTCCACCAGGCCTCTATATAAACCCCCCTCCTCTCCTCTGCCCACCCCCTCCCTCTCAGATCTCCTTACCTTACCCCAATCTGGTGTTTGGTTTTTCTTTTAACTGTTGTTGCTGGTGGCCTGCCTGCCTGCCTGCCTGTTGCTTGGTGACCGGTCATTTCCTATCCCTAAAACACTACATCACCTCCCTCACTCCCCCAGTCTCGTGTGCATCGTGGTTTTGTTGATGTTGTTGTTGATTGATTTACCTTCTCTTTGCATTTTTGATCAGCCCTGACATTTCTATTCCATATTTTGTAATAATTTTTTATAATGGTGTATATAGGTTTCTGCCACTTCGGTCCCAACACCCTCCTCTTCCACACTCTTTGGTTGTCCTCCACTCTGCTGTGGTGATATGCTGTGTTGGTGGTGGTGCGGTGTCAGGGGTGGTGGTGTGGTGTCGGTGATGGTGGTGTGGTGGTGTGGTATTGTGGTGTGATGTCAGTGATGGTGGTGTGGTGGTGTGGTATTGTGATGTCAGTGATGGTGGTGTGGTGGTGTGGTATTGTGGTGTGATGTCAGTGATGGTGGTGTGGTATTGTGGTGTGAAGTCAGTGATGGTGGTGTGGTATTGTGGTGTCAGTAGTGGTGGTGTCGTCAGTAATGGTGGTGTGATGTCAGTAGTGGTTGTGTGATGTCAGTAGTGGTTGTGTGGTGTCAGTAGTGGTGTCGTCAATAGTGGTTGTGTGGTGTCAGTAGTGTTGGTGTGATGTCAGTGGTGGTGGTGTGGTGGTGGTGTCAGTAGTGGAGGTGGTGTCAGTAGTGGTGGTGGTGTGTCAGTGATGGTGGTGTGGTGTCAGTGATGGTGGTGGTGTCAGTGGTGGTGGTGTGTCAGTGATGGTGGTGTCAGTAGTGGTGTGATGTCAGTAGTGGTGGTGTGGTGTCAGTGGTGTCAGTGGTGGTGGTGTGTCAGTGATGGTGGTGTCAGTAGTGGTGGTGGTGTGTCAGTAGTGGTGGTGTCAGTGGTGGTGGTGGTGTGTCAGTGGTGGTGGTGTCAGTAGTGGTGGTGGTGTGTCAGTGATGGTGGTGTGGTGTCAGTATTGGTGGTGTCAGTAGTGGTGGTGGTGTCAGTAGTGGTGGTGGTGTGTCAGTGATGGTGGTGTGGTGTCAGTAGTGGTGGTGTGGTGTCAGTGATGGTGGTGTCAGTAGTGGTGGTGGTGTGTCAGTAGTGGTGGTGGTGTGTCAGTGATGGTGGTGTCAGTAGTGGTGGTGGTGTGTCAGTGATGGTGGTGGTGTCAGTGGTGGTGGTGTGTCAGTGATGGTGGTGTCAGTAGTGGTGTGATGTCAGTAGTGGTGGTGTGGTGTCAGTGGTGGTGGTGGTGTCAGTGGTGGTGGTGTGTCAGTGATGGTGGTGTCAGTAGTGGTGGTGGTGTGTCAGTAGTGGTGGTGTCAGTGGTGGTGGTGGTGTGTCAGTGGTGGTGGTGTCAGTAGTGGTGGTGGTGTGTCAGTGATGGTGGTGTGGTGTCAGTAGTGGTGTGGTGTCAGTATTGGTGGTGTCAGTAGTGGTGGTGGTGTCAGTAGTGGTGGTGGTGTGTCAGTGATGGTGGTGTGGTGTCAGTAGTGGTGGTGTGGTGTCAGTGATGGTGGTGTCAGTAGTGGTGGTGGTGTGTCAGTAGTGGTGGTGGTGTGTCAGTGATGGTGGTGTCAGTAGTGGTGGTGGTGTGTCAGTGATGGTGGTGTGGTGTCAGTAGTGGTGGTGTGGTGTCAGTGATGGTGGTGTCAGTAGTGGTGGTGGTGTGTCAGTGATGGTGGTGTGGTGTCAGTAGTGGTGGTGATGTGGTACAAATGTACAAGTGCATGGTCAGATAGTCATTGCTGAACTCTTTATTGACTAATTACATTATGTGGATAGGAGATCTCAGATCGAGGTCATGTTTAAAAGTTGCTACAATATTAATATTCAGCTTTATTGTCATCCACTCTTTTAGATGTTGTCATGTCTCTCATAACCCACTTTTATTGATTTCCAATAACACACCGCTGTAATGGTTGTTCAAATGCAATATTCAGACGTCAATAGTCAATTCTTGCATGAGGAACACAGAATGTCCTCCCTCAGCAGACTTATATTTTCCAGAAGCTTCCATATAAAATCCAGTCAACAAATGTTCTGGCTTAAGGATATACAGTAAGTATGCCTATAACAGCCAGATGCGTTTATAGACCCAGGATCCCAACTACCAGGTGTACATTTTATCAAACAGCTGCCAAGCAAATGTCTTGCCGCATTGAAGGAGAAAAAAATTCATCCTGACTGTTGCTTAGCAACAAGGCCAGGGCCTAGTTGGGTTATCAACCATAAAATACTTTGTGAAAATGATCTGTCCAAAAATATAACCAAGGTAACCCCAGGTCCATTAGATAATATGAACCAATCAATTATATTAGCAACTTAGTATATCTGTCTATGCTTTTCAGGATTATCTATTCACTGACAGGTGACATCCTAAATGTGCTTTACATGCATCTACAGAAATTACACATCACGCTTATCATCAGCTTCTACGTGTTGCTGTTGTGAGCTTACCTTACATGCGTGAATGTGTGTGTGACTATATGTATGTACGTATGTAAGTATGTGATTAGTTAAAGCATGCAGAGAGAGCTGAGTGATCTACACAAGCATAGCTGACTTGACCTAAGGAGCCATATCAAGGTCGCATCCCAAATGGCACTATGGGCCCTGGTCAAAAGTAGTGCACATGCTGTATCACAACCGGCCGTGATTGGGAGTCCCATAGGGTGGCGCACAATTGGTCCAGCGTTGTCTGGGTTTAGCCGGTGTAGGCAGTCATTGTAAATAAGAATTTGTTCTTAACTGACTTACCTAATTAAATAAAGGGTCAATAAAAAAATACAAATAGGAGATAGGGTGCCATTTGGGATGCTCATTAGCATAGCCGACTTAATCTCAAGACTCGGGGCCACACAATAAACCAGTAGGCGGCAGGTAACGTAGCGGTTAGGAGTGTTGGGCCAATAACTGAAAGGTTGCTGGTTCGAATCCCTGAGCCGACTAGGGGAAAAATCTGTCGATGTGCCATTTAGCAAGTCACTTAACCCTAATTGCTCCTGTAAGTCGTTTTGGATAAGATTGTCTGCTAAAATGTCCAGCAGCGAAGCAATGTACAGGAAGTCTCTTAACAGAATGGTATTTAGGCCTTTACCGTTTTGGTCATCTCATTGTGGACATTTTGCGACATTCCACTGTCAAATTGTCCTTGTGATGGAGTTGAACTTGAGAAGCCCATGTAAATGTTCTATTGTGGGATACTATGAATGGCCCATTGAAGATGCTGAAACTCTGTAGTCAGATAATTGCCAATTACTTAGAAAGAAGTTTATGAGACACCAGTAGACTCAGGGGGAGGGTCAGACTCGTTACCCCAGTTTGAGAGGAACGGGAGGTACTGTATTATGTATGTTACAGTATTACGCAACGCTGCATTGCACAGTGTCCCTATTTCAACTCATCTTCAAAAGGTTTTTGTCATTTCTCCTCCAAATTCTCCTCCACACAGAACTCTCAAAGAGGCCTCTAACAAATCCACCAGTCTGGTTCTTTCACTACAACGGCAGTTCTGTGTTTGTTTGTCTTATATGCTGTGTTTGAAATGTTCTTCATTTCTGATATTGGTGTAGTTTTAGGGACAAATGATTTCAGGCTCTCACAACTTTCAAAACACATTTGCTCTGACATTACATTTGTTCCAGTTATGATTGTTCTTAAGAGTGTTTGTCAAAATTCTGCATCCCAAATGCCACCCTATTCCCCATGTAGTGCACAATTTTTGTCCAGAGTCCTATGGGCCCTGGTCAAAACAAATGCACTATATAGGAAATTGGGTGCCAACCAATGTCTGTGTAGCAGCCCATCACAATGCATCAAACACATCCTCCTGTTGTTGAACTTCATTTGGATCAGTCTTCATCTTATGACACTAATGTAACACTTAACATCATATGACAGACATATGATATTGACCTAATGACATCATAAGAGTGAGCCTTACTCGTAGCATCCTGGTAGTGTAGGCTATAATTAAGCAATAAGGCCCGTGGGGGTGTGGTATATACCACGGCTAAGGGCTGTTCTTAGACACGACGCAAAGCCCTGGTATATTGGCCATATATCACAAACCCCCGAGGTGCCTTATTGCTATTATAAACTGGTTACCAACGTAATTAGAGCAGTAAAAATAAATGTTTTGCCCTACCCGTGGTATACAGTCTGATATACCATGGCTGTCAGCCAATCAGCATTCAGGTCTCGAACCACCCAGTTTATAATGCTGAATTGATCAGAAACTTTAACCTGCCTTTGCATGGCCTACTAGATAGCCATGGCTTTTGGGTGGTGTGTTTTGTAATGGTAAGTAATCTAGAAAGAAGTAACATTTTCAAAATGAAGCAGTTGAGTCGGTTTGTTAATATGTGTGATTGGTAAAGTTGTATTAAGGACATGTAACTGTAGGTGAAACACCTCCAGATTTCTCCACATCATAATGTACAACTGAAGAGAAGTCTGTGACTGTCTCTGTGTGGTCAGAGTGAGGTTGGTGCAGTTAGAGAGAGTGTGGTCAGACAAGAGGCCTGTTTGTGTTGGGGGATGAAAAGCTGTGCTGCAGTGTCGTCAGTGAGTGACTGGGGAACGGTGGCTGAACCTGGTGGTGGTGCAGTGTCTGTTTCAGGGGAGTCTGCAGTGTGTGTGTGTGTGGGGGGGGGGGGGGCACCCAGGTATTAACAGCACCCTCTTGTGTCTCCCAGCTCGCAGTCTGCGTCTGAGCCCGTGGGAGAGCCGCATCGTGGAGAGGCTCATGACTCCCACCCTGTCCTTTTTGGCCCGCAGCCGCAGCGCTGTGACCCTGCTCAACCCCAGCGACTCCCGGGACCTCCGTGAGTCACCCCTCTCTAGGACCCTTTACTCTACTTTCATTATAGAACTTAACATTACAGGAAATGTACCTTCTCTCCTTTTGTTTGATGCTAACTTACAATTACAGGGTTGAAGCTTTGGTATTCTAGTGTTTTCCTTCTCTTTCAGAGAAAAACATTCAGCATGTATGATATGCACCATACTCCCACTAGTTACAGTATCATGATTTCATGCCTTATTTCAGCCATAGGAAGTAAACTCACCTCAGCCACAAATCCTGCAGAACCTAATATTGCCAGACAGCCACCCTGAATGGTTGTATCAGCCACCATTACGTTCTCAGTAGCTGGCCTAAGTGGCCTATCATTATCATGACTGTAATAGGAGTCTTGACCTGACCTAGTCCATCCAGCCTGTTTCTCTTCATCTCTGTGTTGTACTCAGACTCTCACCACTGCTCCCGTTCAGCCTCAGCCAGCCCCCTGGACGCCTGCTCCCACCACCACCCTCACCGGAACACCTCCGAGCGCTGGAGGGGAGGAGTGTCCGCCAGCACGCCTGACATCACACAGCGCCAACGCCGACGGAGCTCAACGCCGGTTAGCTTACATCCTCACACACTCACACTGATGTGTAGTTACATGTATTTTACCCTCTGGTCTCCCAACACCATGTCATTAGCACTAACTGGTCACCCCTTTCTCTCTGTTTCTCAAAGTTGGATAAGAAAAAGAAAGAGAAGAAAGACAAGGAGAGGGAGAACGAAAAAGAGAAGAATGCTCTTTCCAAAGAGATCGTGCTGAAGAAGAAGAAGACCTCAACAACGACCCCGACCACCACCAGATCCAGGCCGGCGTCAAGGTGTTGTTAGATACAGATCAGACCCAGATCAGAGCCTAGAATCTGTCTTAGACTTAACAGCACAACTACTCTAAACTGTCCTATACCACATGTCCCTATAGTAGAATACTCTGTCTTCTTTATACTGTCAGCCTTTCAAGTTAGAAATCCTATTTGTTTGTTAAAAAAGCTATTGATCTACAGTTTATATATACTGTCTAACTGTTTTATTTTCCTCTCTGCTACATTATCTTTCTCTATAATCATTGACCAAGACAAGACAGCCATCTTGTATTTGACCTTTATGTATTAGATCCTAATAGAGTGTTTGTGAAGAGAGATCCGCATTGGGTTAGCTTAGTGCTTAGCAGAGGGATCGAGGTTCAGCCCCGGGCCAGGCTAAATGGTCTGTCTCACTGACAGATGGTCCAGACTGTTTTAACTGGGCCCAAAGAGCCGCTGGACACCATTCAGCTGAGGGCTCTGTCTGCCAAGACCAGAAGCAGGAGGGAGGCAGCAGCACTCAGACAGAATGGGGCTTCCCTGAGTGATGCTGGTGCTGCTCAGTGCTGGGAAACCGAGAAGAACCATGGGTTGCGTCCCAAGTGGCACCCTATTCTCTATATAGTGCACTACTTTTGTCCAAAGCCCTTGTAGTGCCCTACATAGGGAATAGGGTGCTATTTGGGAATCAGAAATGGTCTCATCTCACGTCTGACTACAACAGGGCCATGGGACCATGGCAGCGTTATTGAGCGTTGAACGTTTACATAGATTCAGTCATTCTCAATAATACTTTTTCTGACCTAGTTCTAGACCACAGAGTTGATGAGTGATGTTGAAATATTAAATAAAATAACCTGCAACCTGTCTGAAAGGAAAACTACAGATATTATGATTTCTACTGCTGTTTTTATTTACACTCCCCTCTCTTTTCCATTCCTTTTTCCATCTTTGCCTCTCCTTTCTCCCTTCCTGCAGCAGTACCCCCAAACCGAAAAACAGACCTCCGTCGCCTGCGGCGCCCAAAAGCAGACCGTTGTCACCCTGCCCTCCAATGGCCCCCAAGAACCACTCCACAGACAAGAAGACCCCCTCGGGCACCAAAACCCGCCCCAAACGAGCCCAGACACCTGCCAGGGTACAGCCCCAGCCGGTCGCCGCTGTCGCCGTGGAAACAAACAGCGAGCCCCATCAGCCTGACACTCCTGAGACAAAGAGTAAGTGTGTTCACCATGGTTACTGTATCCAAGCGCCAGGGTGTCTTAAATGTTTTGGCCTACAGCCACACCAGTAGTGTTACTGGAGCGCACACGTTGAGTGCAGTGGAGGCTGCTGAGGGAAGGACTGCTCATAATAATGACTGGAACGGCGCAAATGGAATGGTATCAAACACCTGGAAACCATGTTTGATGTATTTGATACCATTCCACTTATTCTGTTCGTCATTACAACGAGCCCGTTCTCCACAATTAAGGTGCCACCAACCTCCTGTGGTTGAGTGTGGCCTTCAGCACAAGCCCATACTGTATATTCTGACATTCCATGACCTATTTGTTTCTCTGGAGTTCATGTATCTTTTATTATCCAGAGTTACTCTACCGTAAAGGCCATACATTATTACTGCGGTCCCACTGTCCAAGATCAGGTGGGTCTCATGTTTCTCTTCAGCTGATACTTCTCTGCCTGGAGAAAACACGCAGATTGTTTAGACTTTATGATGTTTGCTTCAGATGAGCCCTGAAGCATTTTCCAGGGTCATGGTCTATCATGTGGCTTCTGATCTGAAACAGAGGCCTCTCCTGTCCCTCTTGCTCTTACAGGCACCAGTAACGTTCCTGCCATTATGGTGTCTTCGGCGCCGGTGACACCCCCATCTCTGAGTGCACCAGTCACAGTGGTCACCTCCACTCCTGCCTCAACCCTTGAGCTGGCTACCCCAACTGCCCCAATTACCCTGGCTGCCTCAGCTTCCCCGGCTACATCATCTACTCCAGCTTCCAGGCCCTCAGCCGGCACCAACGACCCAGAGGAAGCAGCACGAGTGCTGGCTGAGAAACGCAGACAGGCCAGAGAGCAACGGGAGAGAGAGGAGCAGGAGCGCCTTGAGCAGGAGCAGAGGTTAAGGTCAGTCTAAAACTGTCTGGAGTTGATTAAACATGTCATTGTGTTAATATTATAGCACTGTTTAATGATTAAGTATTATAGACTGGAGTGTATTTATGTCTGTCTACAGACGTGAAGGGTTTACTGAATGTAAAGTTTTTTATTTTTTATTTCACCTTTATTTAACCAGGTAAGCTAGTTCTGTGACCTGGCCAAGATAAAGCAAAGCAGTGCGACACAAACAATAATACAGAGTTACACATAGAATAAACAAGCGTACAGTCAATAACACAATAGAAAAAAAGAAAGTCTATATACAGTGTGTGCAAATGGCGTGAGGAGGGAAGGCAATAAGTAGGCCATAGTAGCGAAGTAATTACGGTTTAGCAAATTAACACGAGTGATTGATGAGTAGATGATGATGTGCAAGTAGAAATACTTGTGTGCAAAAGAGCAGAAAAGTTAATAAAAACAAATGGGGATGAGGTAGGTAGATTGGGTGGGCTGTTTACAGACGGGCTATTTACAGCTGCAGCGATCGGGTAGCTGCTCAGATAGCTGATGTTTAAAGTTAGTGAGGGAAATAAGTCTCCAGCTTCAGCGATTTTTGCAATTCGTTCCAGTCATTGGCAGCAGAGAACTGGAAGGAAAGGCGGCCAAAGGAGGTGTTGGCTTTGGGGATGACCAGTGAGATATACCTGCTGGAGCGCGTGCTACGGGTGGGTGTTGTTATCGTGACCAGTGAGCTGAGATTGGGTCTGTGGGTCTGGCGACAAATATAAGTGTGTAGCATTGGCATGAACCATTGTGTCTGTTGAAATGAGAATACTGTCCAGTATGAGCGTATCTTAGCATGTGCAGACCTAACGGAGCGTGCTCCCCATGCAGGATTGCTCGTGAGGAGGGCATGGTTCGGGAGGCGGAGGAGAGGAGGCGCAGGGAGGAGGAGGCGCACCTCATGGCAGAGGACCAGCGTCTGAGAGACGAGGCGCAGCGTCTGGAGGAGGAGGAGGAGGCGCGGGAGAGAGCCAGGGCTGAACAGGAGCAGAATGAACGCCTGCAGAAACAGGTGAGAGCAGCATTATGGGTAACGGAGTCTTGATATAGAAGATATGACACAGGTAGCCTTCAAAGTTGGTTTCTGCATAGTCCACATCTTATCAGGCCAGCCAGCTGATAACCACAAGTAAAAGGATTCTCAACATATTAAAATACAATTTCCAACTTTGAAACCTATCCTCTGATGCCCTATCATCTAAGCACGTCTAGGTATGGGAGGGAATGTGTGTTACTGTGAGGTGTACCATCAGCATGTAACAGCCTCCATGCCCAGTCTAGGCAGATGCCAGCTGTTGACCTTCATAATAGTGTTGGCCCAGCATTTAGTGGAGCTTAGAGGGCTGTTGTGACTGTGAGATAGTGACAGCTCTGTCCTCCCTCTGTCTGCACACTGCAGTGAGCTGACAGGGGATAGGGAGCGACAGTGTACCCACTACCCATGCATGTAGCATTCACACGCCCTTGAGTCCCTTCTCCCCCTAGGGAAGCCCAGTTCAATTTGCCATTTGTCTAACACTGCCAGCCATCTTCCATGCAGTGTGTCAAGATAGTCAGGCATCAGAGAGTAGAGAAAGCTCTCTCATGAACCATGACTAAGCAAGTTTTATATTCCAGGCGACTTTGAACATTGAAATGCCATAGAAAACATACAGTTGAAGTCGAAAGTTTACATACACCTTGGCCAAGTACATTTAAACTCAGTTTTTCACAATTCCTGACATTTAATCCAAGTAAAAATTCCCTGTCTTAGGTCAGTTAGGATCACCACTTTATTTTAAGAATGTGAAATGTCAGAATAATAGTAGAGAAAATTATTTATTTCAGTTTTTATTTCTTTCATCACATTCCCAGTGGGTCAGAAGTTTACATACAGTCAATTAGTATTTGGTGGCATTGCCTTTAAATTGTTTAACTTGGGTCAAACATTTCAGGTAGCCTTCCACAAGCTTCCCACAATAAGGTGGGTGCATTTTGGCCCATTCCTCCTGACAGAGCTGGTGTAACTGAGTCAGGTTTGTAGGCCTCCTTGCTTGCACACGCTTTTTCAGTTCTGCCCAGAAATGTTCTATAGGATTGAGGTCAGGGCTTTGTGATGGCCACTCCAATACCTTGACTTTGTTGTCCTTAAGCCGTTTTGCCACAACCTTGGAAGTATGCTTGGGGTCATTGTCCATTTGGAAGACCCATTTGTGACCAAGCTTTAACTTCCTGACTGATGTCTTGAGATGTTTCAATATATCCACATAATTTTCCATCCTCATGATGCCATCTAGTTTGTGAAGTGCACCAGTCCCTCCTGCAGAAAATCACCCCCACAACATGATGCTGCCACCCCTGTTATTCACGGTTGGGATGGTGTTCTTCGGCTTGCAAGCCTCCCCCTTTTTCCTCCAAACATAACGATGGTCATTATGGCCAAACAGTTCTATTTTTGTTTCATCAGACCAGAGGATATTTCTCCAAAAAGTACAATCTTTGTCCCCATGTGCAGTTGCAAACCGTAGTCTGGATTTTTTTTTATGGCAGTTTTGGAGCAGTGGCTTCTTCCTTGCAGAGCGGCCTTTCAGGTTATGTCGATATAGGACTCGTCTTACTGTGGATATAGAGACTTTTGTACCCGTTTCCTCCAGCATCTTCACAAGGTCCTTTGCTGTTGTTCTGGGATTGATTTGCACTTTTCGTACCAAAGTACGTTCATTTCTAGGAGACAGAACGCCTCTCCTTCCTGAGCGGTATGACGGCTGCGTGGTGCCATGGTGTTTATACTTGAGTACTATTGTTTGTACAGATGAACGTGGTACCTTCAGGCATTTGGAAATTGCTCCCAAGGATGAACCAGACTTGTGAAGGTCTACAATTTTTCTCTGAGATCTTGGCTGATTTGTTTTGATTTTCCCATGATGTCAAGCAAAGAGGCACTGAGTTTGAAGGTAGGCCTTGAAATACATCCACAGGTAAACCTCCGATTGACTCAAAAGATGTCAATTAGCCTCCCAGAAGCTTCTAAAGCCATGACATCATTTTCTGGAATTTTCCAAGCTGTTTAAAGGCACAGTCAACTTACTGTATGTAAACTTCTGACCCACTGGAATTTTGATACAGTGAATTATAAGTGAAATAATTTGTCTGCAAACCATTGTTGGAAAAATTACTTGTGTCATGCACAAAGTAGATGTCCTAACCGACTTGCCAAAACTATAGTTTGTTAACAATACATTTGTGGAGTGGTTGAAAAACAAGTTAATGACCCCAACCTAAGGGCATGTAAACTTCCGACTTCAACTGTAGCCTAACCTAAGTTTTTTGCACTATTTGTGAAGCATAACATGTTATTGATGTTGTCATTTACTTCCTTGCTGCCTGCGGTATATCCGACCAAGCTTTAACTGGTAGCCTAGTGGTTAGAGCGTCGGACTTGTAACCCCGAGCTGACAATGTAAAAATATGTTGTTCTGCCCCTGAACAAGGCAGTTAACCCACTGTTCCTAGGCTGTCATTGTAAATAAGAATTTGTTCTTAACTGACTTGCCTAGTTAAATAAGAGGTCAAATAATAAAAATAAATACTTTTTTTTTTAAAATCCCCTTGGTTGGTCTAATTAATGACAGATGTGATTCTGACATATCATAGCTTGGTTTCATCCCTCCATTCACAAAATCTGTTTATTACTGATTACTCAGTAATAAAGGGGCGGCAGGTAGCCTAGTAGCTAGAGCGTTGGGCCAGTAAGCAGAAGGTTGCTAGATCAAATCCCCGAGCTGACAAGGTGAAAATCTGTCGTTCTGCTCCTGAACAAGGCAGTAAACCCACTGTTCCTAGGCTGTCATTGTAAATAAGAATTTGTTCTTAACTGACTTGCCTAGTTAAATAAATGTAAAAAAAATCTAACTACCCAGTGAGCCATGTAAGGGAATTATTATTTGAGACATCAAGCCCTGCCCTACAGTGCCTGCTGCAGTGTAGACTTATACTGCCACCTAGTGGTTAGGGAATTGATTTATTAATCTACTATTGTATTTATCATTTTGCCAATTGGGACAAATGACCTTGAAAGAATGTATCCTAATTCTGTTTTTCGTTAATCAAGATTGACATGGTTCCATTTCTTTGTCAAGTAATTTCCTTGTTATCATAATAACAGCACATATAGTAGGCCTATTCAATCATACTATTGATAATCTATTGATCATGTTGTTTTCCCCTGTCTGTCTGTGTCAGAGGGAAGAGGCTGATGCCAGAGCTCGTGAGGAGGCGGAGCGTCAGCGCTTGGAGAGAGAGAAGCACTTCCAGAAGGAGGAACAGGCACGCCTGGAGAGAAAGAAGGTAGAGAAGGATGGAGGGATGAGAGAGAGGGATGGAGGGGGAAGCAAAGTGGAGAAGTCAAACATGTCTGTAGTTTTTACAGTGTGTATCAAAATACCTATCATGTATCCTTACAAGGAAAATATCTCGGCCTATATAAAATCTGTTGAAATACAATACATTAGTTGTAAAAAAAATGAAATGATGACTTAATCTGCCTCTGCGGTTGAATTTCACAGCGCCTTGAGGAGATCATGAAGAGGACACGTAAGAGTAGTGATGCTGGAGAAAAGGTGAGTCGTGATGCTGGAGAAAAGGTGAGCCGTGATGCAGGAGGAAAAGGTGAGCCGTGATGCTGGAGAAAAAGGTGAGCCGTGATGCAGGAGGAAAAGGTGAGCCGTGATGCAGGAGAAAAAAGGTGAGTCGTGATGCTGGAGCAAAGGTGAGTCGTGATGCTGGAGAAAAGGTGAGTCGTGATGCTGGAAAAAAGGTGAGTCGTGATGCAGAAAAAAGGTGAGTCGTGATTCTGGAGAAAAGGTGAGTAGTGTAAGGCCTATGCTTCATATTAAAACCCTTATAATAATTATAAATTATATTTATATAGTGCTTTATAGACCTTAATACATTTACATTTTAGTCATTTAGCAGACGCTCTTAACCAGAGCCACTTACAGTAGTGAGTGTATACATTTTCTTATTTTTGTATAGACCTACCCCCCCGCTTTGTTTGATTGCATTTATAGAGTGCTCTTCCAGATGCTCAACACACCACCAATGTGTAGCACCCTTGGTTGATGCATGGCAACCATTTGTGCCATTTTATGTTCTTCTAGCCTACACTGCCGAAGGATTCCAATTCCCCAGCACAGGCCAATGGCAAGGACACTACGGACAGAAGTAAAGGTAAGTTGGCTGCGATGATCAATGTCACTTTGTTCTCCCTCCATCCTTGAAAACCCAGCCTGTTAAAGGCTATGTACAGTATTTGTTTAAGAGTAAATTATATCCATTACATTTGTAGTGTCACTCTGCAACATGTGAAAAAAAAGAAGCCAGTCAACAATGGAAAAAACGGTCCTTGACTAACTTGTAACTTTTTTTCCTGCAGCTCCTGAGAGCCAGCAGAGTGCAGCAGAGTCTGCCCCTGTGCTGAACGGTGTCCAGCCAGCCAAGCACCAGAACGGTCTCTCAGCCAATGGCGAGGCTGCTGACTTTGAGCAGATCATTCAGATGCCCAATCACAGCGGGAGCAGCAACGGTGGGCCGGGGCAACTGGGGAGTGACATAGTCAGTGACCCAATCCTGGAGCCCTTCCTCATGAAAACAGGTCCAATGAAGCCTCAGCATGCTGCAGGTAGCTATGCAGGTCAGGATTAATTCCTACATACATGCCTTATGATCAAAATGCTTATTTCAACACTACAAATAAAGTGTTTTATCACTGTAAGCAATCCATTGCTCTATAACCAAAATACCAGCATGTGTATAGCTCAGCACAGTTCTAGCTGTAATTAGCTAGAACATAAAGGCAACCTTAAAGGCAGACCTCGACCCCCCCCCCCCCCCGTTTCTAGCACTGACTCTACTACATTGAGGAAAAATGTACTTTATATGCCTGTGATATGTGCTTGTCCCACCTAGCTATCTTAAGATGAATGTACTAAGTCGCTCTGGATAAGTGTCTGCTAAATGACTACAATGTAGGTCTAATTATGCTGTAATTAGCTAGAACTTAAAGGCAGCCTGAAAGGCAGGTAAAATTATGCTGTAATTAACTAGAACTTAAAAGGCAGCCTGAAAGGCAGGCTAATTACAGCATAATTAGACTAGAACTATTACTACAATATGCAGAGAGCGGGCTCCAAACATCTACCACTATCCCCAAGCCTGGGTCTCAGCCTCAGGGAGCTTGGGCAACATGCCCTATGTGGGATAGGGTCCCAGTCCTGTTTGGGAAGGCCCCTTGGGTTGGCAAGTGAGTCCCCATTCATCATGCCAAGAACCCACAGCCGGTCTAGAAGACAGCCTAAACTAAGCAAAGCAAACAAAGACAGCAATAGGAATGGGACCAATTACATCTTATATTATGTCCTCAAGGATTCATACACAGTAGGCCATTATGTACTGTAGAATATAGCTCATATTCCCAATTGAAGCACAAATGAATGATTCGCTCTCTCTCTCTCTCTCTCTCTCGTCGCCCTCCAGAAGTCCTCTGAGACACCAGGCCTTACGCCACCGGTCGATCCAATCCATTTGTGCCACATGACAACAGCTTAGAAATAAAAAGTGTGCCAAACAAAAAAACAACTATGGACTGCTTTTAAATCACTAAAAACATATATCTAATGCCGCAGAGGTCGAGAAGGAGGAAGAAAACTCTGCGAAGAAATACTTGTTGAAAAATGAACAACAAAAAAAGCAAAAAATGATGTCTGTCTTCTTCACGATGTGTTATAGTGCAACATGTGTTGAGTTTTATTGAAAATGTCACATGCAGAGGTTATGGTGCACCTTAAAATGACTGACTGTGTAATATTAGGAATTTTAGAGAATTATAAGACCTGGAAATATACAATGTTTGACTATGGTTGTAATTATTATTATTATTATTATTATTATTATTATCATCATCATCGTTGTTATTCTATTGCTATTGTTATCTTAAATTGAACAAAGTGTGTGTTGATTCTTTTTGTCTTGAATAATTGAGTTATTGAACTAGGGGAGGGAGCAGAGCAGTGTGTAAATGTATATGAGCCTGGCTGCCTAGGCCTCCTGCCATGGGGGAGCTGTGGGATAAAGCTTCATGAAATGAAGAGTGCCTGTCTTTCTTTCTGTCTGTCTGTGCGTGTGTGTGCCTGTGTGTGTCACTCTCGTCTATTGTTTAAGTATGGTATGATACAGACTAAGTAGTACATTTCTGTTGGCTCAATGTCTGATAAGTGAAACATGAATGTATGGGACGTGAGTCTTACATTTGCCAGGAGTTTGATCAGCGGTTGTTAAACATAATCTGTTACGGTTGGTTTCTTCAGTGTTTTTCCATGTCACATTTGAATCACATGAATACAGAGAGGAGAATCAGGACACAGTACAGTATCTGTCTGCTGTTCCATGTCGCTGCTGGTTCTATAAGGTTCTATCAGGACACAGTACAGTATCTGTCTGCTGTTCCATGTCGCTGCTGATTCTATCAGGTTCTATCAGGACACGGTACCCTATCTGTCTGCTGTTCCATGTCGCTGCTGGTTCTATCAGGTCACGGTACAGTATCTGTCTGCTGTTCCATGTCGCTGCTGGTTCTATCAGGACACGGTACAGTATCTGTCTGCTGTTCCATGTCGCTGCTGGTTCTATAAGGTTCTATCAGGACACGGTACAGTATCTGTCTGCTGTTCCATGTCGCTGCTGGTTCTATAAGGTTCTATCAGGACACGGTACAGTATCTGTCTGCTGTTCCATGTCGCTGCTGGTTCTATCAGGACACGGTACAGTATCTGTCTGCTGTTCCATGTCGCTGCTGGTTCTATAAGGTTCTATCAGGACACGGTACAGTATCTGTCTGCTGTTCCATGTCGCTGCTGGTTCTATAAGGTTCTATCAGGACACGGTACAGTATCTGTCTGCTGTTCCATGTCGCTGCTGGTTCTATAAGGTTCTATCAGGACACGGTACAGTATCTGTCTGCTGTTCCATGTCGCTGCTGGTTCTATAAGGTTCTATCAGGACACGGTACAGTATCTGTCTGCTGTTCCATGTCGCTGCTGGTTCTATAAGGACACGGTACAGTATCTGTCTGCTGTTCAATGTCGCTGCTGGTTCTATCTGTCTGCTGTTCCATGTCGCTGCTGGTTCTATAAGGTTCTATCAGGACACAGTACAGTATCTGTCTGCTGTTCCATGTCACTGCTGGTTCTATAAGGTTCTATCAGGACACGGTACAGTATCTGTCTGCTGTTCCATGTCGCTGCTGGTTCTATAAGGTTCTATCAGGACACGGTACAGTATCTGTCTGCTGTTCCATGTCGCTGCTGGTTCTATAAGGTTCTATCAGGACACACTACAGTATCTGTCTGCTGTTCCATGTCGCTGCTGGTTCTATAAGGTTCTATCAGGACACGGTACAGTATCTGTCTGCTGTTCCATGTCGCTGCTGGTTCTATAAGGTTCTATCAGGACACGGTACAGTATCTGTCTGCTGTTTCTTGTCGCTGCTGGTTCTATAAGGTTCTATCAGGACACGGTACAGTATCTGTCTGCTGTTCCATGTCGCTGCTGGTTCTATAAGGTTCTATCAGGACACGGTACAGTATCTGTCTGCTGTTTCTTGTCGCTGCTGGTTCTATAAGGTTCTATCAGGACACGGTACAGTATCTGTCTGCTGTTCCATGTCGCTGCTGGTTCTATCAGGTTCTATCAGGACACGGTACAGTATCTGTCTGCTGTTCCATGTCGCTGCTGGTTCTATCAGGTTCTATCAGGACACGGTACAGTATCTGTCTGCTGTTTCTTGTCGCTGCTGGTTCTATAAGGTTCTATCAGGACACGGTACAGTATCTGTCTGCTGTTCCATGTCGCTGCTGGTTCTATCAGGTTCTATCAGGACACGGTACAGTATCTGTCTGCTGTTCCATGTCGCTGCTGGTTCTATAAGGTTCTATCAGGACACGGTACAGTATCTGTCTGCTGTTCCATGTCGCTGCTGATTTTATCAGGTTCTATCAGGACACGGTACAGTATCTGTCTGCTGTTCCATGTCGCTGCTGGTTCTATAAGGTTCTATCAGGACACAGTACAGTATCTGTCTGCTGTGCCATGTCGCTGCTGGTTCTATAAGGTTCTATCTTAAAAAGATGATTCCGAGATAATTTTCTTTCAAATTCCGAACCCTCGTTGGTTTGATTTGTGTCAGCAATTTTTATCTAGTATTCTTTTGAACTTAATAACATGAATTTTGGTATTTAGAGTACTGTATAGGTAGAGAACATTGAACAGAACAAGGCTACATCAATAACTACGTTTTGACAAAAATGCAGATAGAACCTCAGTCCCAAACTCTCCAAATGTTAAAGTGGTGAATGAGAGGAGGGAGATGGAGGGATGTTAAGAGACTCTCTGTCCCTTGATCTGGCAGAGAGACAGAGAGACAGAGAGACAGAGCGAGAGATGGATTTTGTCAGATCAAGGGACCAAGAGTGAAAAATGGAGGGATGGAAGGAGAGAGAGATGGATAGATCTGTTAAGTGCAGCATTACAGCTGCTCTCTCTGATCACAACACACTTCACTAGAAATCACTGGGGTAGGATTGCCAGCCTGTTTACCCAGAGTAGCAGCTGGTGATGCAAATCATTGTGTCAGGTTCAAACCTCCATTACAGACAATAATTACTTATTATTTTCTCAAGAGAGAAACACACCAGTGCTTCAGTGGACAATGGTAATTGTGAGTAGGTTTGTTGATTATAAGTCATTATCTTCATCCCATATGGAACCCTATTCCCTTTATAGTGCACTACTTTTGAAGGAGTGCACTATATAGGGAATGGGCTGCCATTTGAGGCAGAGGCATAAGCTCATTATGCCAGAAGGTGGCAGCACTTGTTTACAAACATGATGCGGACCAAAAGGATCATTCAACAACTGTTCAAATTTCTCCTGCTGGTCTTTTATAATGGCATCCGTATTTATCTTTATCACAGATCCTCCAGTGAGTAGAAGATCATTAGGATCGGATTAAATCATCAAAAGGTCCGAAGGATAGTGAAAGGTCTTGTTGTGGATAGAAAATGTCACGTGTTTCCCAAATGCCTTGTGCACAATACAATGATTTTACAGCATCCAAAAACAAAACAACGCAACTGAGATTTTTGCTGTTATTATTCCCTCAAAAAGACCAAAACATGACTCATCTCTCATCATCATCCAGGCACCACCAGCGTTTCCAGAACAGGTCTGATCCACGTGATGGATCATCTTCAGCTGATGAAATCACTGAAGAAAGGAACTTCGCTCTCTCTTATCTATCTATTTATAGGAGAGTGTTGACAGTCCAATGACATATGGGCTTCAGTCATGGTCTATGCCAAGAGGGTCTGCGTCTTTTGACCATGGCCCATAAGGCTCTGGTCAAAAGTAGTGCACTATGTAGGGAACAGGATGCTATTTGGGACACAGACAAGGACTTAATTGGGAATGTGACATCACCGGACATGGTCCCAGGTGGGACAGGATCCATTATTATGGATTGAGCCGCCTCTGCCTCCATTTGAAACGCTGAAGGTTCACAAAGTGGCAACTGAAGAGAATTGATTTGATTCATGACATTACAGATAGTCTATTGTGGTGTTGATTGGTTGCCAGGGTTGGGGAGTAACTGAATACATGTATTAAAAAAAACACTTGATTATTACTTCTTGGATCACTTAAATTCAGAAAGCGCAATTTCAAATTTGTTCACCAGAGCGACTCTGACCACAAGTCAGAGACCACTGTGACACCAACTGCGTATGATGGATCCGTTTTGTCTTCCTCTAATGACTCTAAAGGGAAAGTGATCCAAAAGTAACAAAGTAATCAGATTACGTTACTGAGTTAAGGTAATCCAAAAGTTACACTACCGATTACAATTTGACAGGTAGTAACTAACAGATTACATTTTGAAAGTAACCTACCCAACAACCCTGTTGGTTGCTGTTATAGATGTCTAATCCTCATTCTAACATATTATACAGTGAATCTTTCAGGGTTTTGGTTGCTATGGCTAAAACTATTGATCTTTGGTGGGCATTCGTTGTGTTCAAGTTGTGTTGTAATACATCAGGTTTTTACTGTGGGTAAAATTTTAACTTAAAAAAGGTCAATAAACTGTGATAGCAAATTTGACTTGATTCATTGGACATTAGACGGTCGATATAAAAGGACAAAAAGATTGCTGCACTAAGAGTCAGACACCTGCTATCTGTGCAGGACAGGCTGTATTTGTTTAGCTGTTGCTCTGGGTTGCAACCCCATGATGATTGACCCTTGTAATGAAAGCAGACACTACAACAGGTGTGTGTTCGTATGTGCCTGTGTGTCCACTATCCCTTTGCAATCAAACATAATATGCCTTGTGGTCACTCTCTTTTCAGCATCCCTGGGCAGCCCACTAACTTTTAATAGAACCCTTTATTGCAACAAATTCCCTAGGCTATGGTCATGGTGCTTAATTTATGCCCTGGCTAACACATTGAATATCCAGCTAAATAAACTGGGCCTACTGAAACAGCAGCCATAACGGCTTTCTGGCACTGAGATGTAAAATGTACTTTCTGTGAGGAATTACATTTTTTTTTTTTACATTTTAGCCATTTAGCAGACACTCTTTTCCAGAGCGACTTACAGTAGTGAATGCATACATTTCATAATTTTTTTTTTTTTTTTGTACTGGCCCCCCATGGGAATCGAACCCACAACCCTGGCGTGGCAAACACCATGCTCTACCAACTGAGCCACATAGTACTCACTATGCCCTCTGTATTGGTGTACTCTCTGTTGGAGAGAAAAGCTTTTTCTATGTCTTTAGGAACACTTGTAGTTCTCAGTGCAGTACCTCAGGACTACAATAAATTGATGTGACTTATTTGACAATAAAAAAGACAAAGGCACTCCAGCTGAAGACAGCAATACATGCTGTATATTAAAAGGTTTATTCCCATTGTTTCCCTTGTACAATGCATTGAGGTAGACGAAGAGCCTTCCCTTCGCTTATTTTCTATGTTCTCCTTGGGTGTTCTCACTGGAAACAGGTGATGTCACCAGGGTCCCAGCTGCTCATGTCACGTGTTCTGGGAAAAAGCTAAGTTATGTCTATAGTGTAGGCGTCATAGAATTAGGAATGCTAGTAATTTAGCACATTTGTAATTTAATAGGATCTCTATGGTATTGTAGCTAGGTCAAGAGCTGCCTACTGCTCTATATGATAATACACAGAAGCATTTCCCTTTGGTTACTGGAGAGCTAGCTAGGGTGGACTATTTGCATAACCGTCTGTACATTGTGATGTGGTATCACACCTTTGACAATGGATAGTTTGAATCTTCTACAATTATGCAAAGGTATCGACCATGCATGCTACAGTATCACTAGTGACTGATGTGTTGGTCGGTTTTCAAGATGCCAGAAAGACTGACAGGTATTTGAAACCTGTATGTCAGGGCCCTTTCCTCTCTGGTCCCATGTTGGCCACAGTGGTATGGACGGCGTGTTGCATTTTAAAATGTCCGTCATCTGGAAAGGACGAGGCAGGTCTTCTGCTTAACTTTACCTTGGGCCTTTCCAATACACTACTTTACCAAAACACTACAGGACACATTTTCCACAACACTGTGTTTTCCTTTCCTACAGACTAAACAAAACTGAGTCTACTGAAATGAACTAGCATCTAGGGAGGCCATCCTTTAGACATGAATAACATTGAACTTTTGACCCTTGCCTCTGTCTCGGGCCTCATAAGATCTACCATTTAATAGTTTTTAAAGTCAACTCCACCTGCTGAACACATGGTTTCCTTGAGGCTGAAGACATATCATATACAAACACATAATCCCACCTAACTACAGACAATGCTGCACTACATAAAACTAACAACGTGTGCAGTATACAGATTGTTTACCGTTGAACTTTTTATCAAGCAAATGCCAGATAAGAACCAGGGTTTGTATTCCTCCCCCGTGGTTCATTGGGCTTCCTGCTCTTATTTTTACTTTCTCTTTTTCACGCTGCCAGACTCGAGGTGAGTTCTCTTTTTATGTTAGGATTTCTTACTTTTACATGCTTACCTAGCCCTTGTTTTTAGACAGATATTGTGTGATGGTAGGTATGCAGGTCTGAAACAAATTATTTAAACGTTTTTGAAATAATTTGAGAGTAGATCAGCCATTATAATGAGTTAAATGGACATACAATGACCCACTGGGCACAGACGTCAATTCAACGTCTATTCCACATTTGTTCAAGGTCATTTCATTGAAATGACGTGGAAACAACGTTGATTCAACCAGTGTGTGCCCAGTGGGGAGGCATTCTGTAATGCCCTTCGTACTTGCGTGTCAAGTGTCGACTATATAAAAGAAAGATACAACATTGATGTAAACCTTACTGTACTCCAAATATTATCTTAAGATCTGTATTAGATTTGGTAATAGCTGTGTAACATGCCGTGTGTCAACAGTTAACAGCCTATGGTGAGGTACTGGAAAGTATTTCCTTATTCAATTGTTTTTTTCTCCAAACATTCTTAAATCCCTGGTAGGTTGATTCAGCTTGTACACACTATGTAGTGCTTAAATATATTCCTTTCTAGCTGGTTAGGATTTATACAACATACGGTCAGGTCCAAAATTATTGGCACCCTTGAGAAAGATGAGCAAAAAAAGACTGTATAAAGTAATACAATGCAATTTTTTGGTGAAAATTATATTTTATACTAATACAATTGCTTTGTTTAACAAATAAAAACATTTAAAAAAAAAATATAATAATAATAATTTTAAAAAAGAGTCAAAATAATTGGCACTCCTGTTTTCAATACTCCTGCACTTTTTTCAAAAATGTTTTATGAGATTGCAGAACACATTGGGAGGGATCTTAGACAATTTCTATATACAGAATCCAAAACACACATTTATTGGGGTTCAAGTCTGGAGACTGAGAAGACCTTTGCAAAATGTTGATGTTGTGGTCAATTAACCATTTCTTTGTGGATTTTGATGTGTGCTCGGGGTTATTGCCTTGGTAGAAGATCCACTTGCGGCCAAGTTTCAGCCTCCTAGCAGAGGCAACCAGTTTTTTGGCTAAAATGTCCTGGTACCTGGTAGAGTTTGATGCCGTTGACCTTAACAAGGGCCCCAGGACCAGTGGAAGTAAAATAGCCCCATAACATCAAAGATCCACCAGCATATTTTACAGTAGGTATGATGTACTTTTCTGCATATTTCTTTCAAGGCCAAACCCACCACTGGGTGTGCGTGGCCAAAGAACTGTATTTTCATGTCATCCAACAAATGCCTGGAGTTTGTTAAACTGCATTGGTACTTGGATTGGAACCGGTGCTATGATCAGATGACATGAAAAGAGAGCTCTTTGGCCACGCACACCAGTGGTGGGTTTGGCGTTGAAAGAAAGATGCAAGGGGAGGGTGCCGGAGTATTGAAAACAGGGGTGCCAATAATTTTAATACTTAGAATAATATAATTGTTTTGAATATAATACCCGACTGTATATCTATATAATCAATCATTACCCTATGTAAAAAAAATAAACCTCTTGTAAACAGAGTTAAGTGACCAACACAGAGGAGAGGCAATTATGTCGACCAACAAAATAATAGCAGGAAGGGTTTGAAGCTGTTGAGGCTTTTTATTAAGCTGTTGAGGGGTTTGAAGCTGTTGACATGGTGCACAGTTAACCCCAGTTAAAGCTAAGGGGGACAGGAAGAGATGGAGAGACCTTGTGGAGGCCTTACACGCCACTCGGTGCAATGAGGCTCAAGTAAAGGGGACATAGCATCCCATAGCATACTCAGCAGAATTACCCTCAAACTTGACAGTGTGTTTCTGCACAACTAGAGCCACATAGGTTGAGTCCCAAATGGCACCCTATTCCCTACACAGTCCTATGGGCCCTGGTAAAAAGTAGTGCATTATATAGGGAATAGAGTGCCATTTGGTACGCATCCTACTGTGGACAGCTCTCAGCCAGAAGCAGGAAATAGGTCACAGCACAAAATCGTTTGCGTCACCGCTGTAGCAGCAGCCATCTTATTCCCACAGAATATGTACCTCCAGTCTCCTGTGAAAGTGAAGGGCAGTGATCAAGGCTTTAAATAGAAACAGGTACTGACAAAAGACGTTGTCTTCCACTTCAGTGTTTGGTTGAGTTTATGGTGGCCAGCCAGTCACTCACTACAACACACTCCAGATTTAAACTGCCATTCCTACAATGGGAATGCAGTAAACGGGGAATCACACACACAGATAAAACCACAAAACACATTTGATAAAAACTCAAATAAATTGCAGCATGACCTTGTGTTTGTTCTGTTGGTTTAGAGTCCTGTCGTGGACAGACTACCTATCTCACCAAATTATGCAACATTGGTTGTTTGTTTTCCTTCTTTTTGAGTTGACTTACTTCATTGTCCTATGTGCCTAGTGTTGACATGTGCTATTGGTTTAGCCTTTTTGTGGGATGAAGACATCAAGTAGTATACTAATCCTGTAACCTGGAAAGCCTATGACTAGATGACTCAAGTACTGGCATAAAAACTTTACCCATTTAGTTTATGCTTGCAGTTATGTGGTGTGCAACAATTTCATGAACATAAAGGAGCACATTTCCTGAAGGATTGTGCATTTAAAGCACAGCACCAAGATTTTTTCACATAGGCCAAGGCTTTAGTTGACTGGTTGTAGGTCTAGAGTCATAAAAACGCTCAGAATATCAAGACGTTAGACGTATGAAACTTCAGAAGCTAGTAAATGAGTTGTCAAAAAGGGATGTTATGGCAGACATGTCCTAAGGTTTACAACAATCCTTGCCATATCTTCGTCTTATAGGTTAGTGTTACCTTTACAGGGTCAAAACCTTTGAGGCAACACTTTTCATTGTCACTCACCTTTTGCCTGTTTAGTCCCTTCCCTCATGGAACGTAAAGCCAAAGTGAGACCATAAACAGTCTATAATAGTGATTGACAGGTCTAGGAGGCATGTGGCATTACACAATGTGTCGACAGGACATTGGGCATGGGCTAAATTTAATCTTGGCACCACCAGGTCTAGGGACACCTGCATTCCAAAAGCACCTGGAAGGAAGGGAGAGTGAGGGGGAAAAAAAGTGTTTGTCACTGTCTCTGCAGCCTCTAAGGTCAAAGGGGGGTGAATTTGCCACAGATGTGAGACGTGCTTGTAAAAATGATAAAGGATGCATCTTGGAGCTGGTAGTGGTTAGTTATGATGATATGTTATACAGTAGAGTAGACTATATTATATATGCAGTAGGAGAGAGATAGTTTGAGAAACTATCTGGATAGGCAGTTAATCTGTCCTTGAGATGGTTTTAGAGAACAGCCGGGTTTGTCTCCTTTCTACAACCATTATGATGATACCCTGTATGTATGTGGTGCACAGTTAGCCTATTTAAAGAATATCAAGTATGGGACACATGTCAACGCAGCACAGATGGAACACAGTGAATAGAAAGGGAGTCACTGTCGCTGCACGGAGTTGAAGCCGAGCGCATTTTTCCTACTCAAGTCTCTCAGGGCATGACATATCTCACTATTTAGTTTCCAGAGTAATGACGTGTGTAAATTTATGCTTTAGATCAAACACACCTGATCTCATCAGGTTCTCTTTCAGGAGCCTGCAGCCAGGCACTGTTCAAACCCCAACTGCATGGTAGCAGTGATATAGTCAACACGACGTGACTTCTCAGCAGGGAGCAAAGATGCTGGTTTATGAGACCATCAAAACAAAGGCATCATCTGCCAACAAGCTGCATGCTACCACCTTTCTGCCCAGTAAAATGGAAGGTAATGGAAATACAGAACTGCTGCTGGGGTCTACACATGGCACAGAACAAAAAGGGGACTACAGAGGCGCATTACTACACAAATCAGCTCTTTTTTTACAAGAACACAAAAATACAATTGCATTATTAAAGTTCATGCAGTAATTCTTGCTGGATTAATATGATTCTTATTCATTTGGATTTTAATGGGGATTTCCTCCCCTGAGTGCAAAAAGAGTGCCTTTATCTGCCTTCTTCTGAATGGAAAAGTGCTGTTTTCTTCCATAACACATCTGGTGTTTTACTGAATTGGCTGGCTAGGCCTTGGCTTGGCTTTGGATAAAGATTGGCAGTGTATTCCATTGAATACAAAGATTTTTGTTTTAAACACTTCAGGGGGGAATAACATGTCCAACAGTGAAATGACTCCAGATTCCCACAATGCGCTCTCTCTGTGAATGGACAATGATTATACAAATCTGGGTCATACTTTATTTGGATAGTCCCATATAGAGGATGTAAAGCTGGTCATACAATCAACATCTGTTGATGAGAAAAGACTTGCTAAGGGTAGGTTTAGAATAAGGGTTAGGGTGAGGGTTAAGGTTAGGCTAAGGGTTAAGTTTAGGGTAGGGCTAGGGTAGAGGATAGTTAGTTGAAATGTTGTTGACGGTTATTGAACATCTACTAGGGACTATCCAAATAAAGTGTAACCAAAATCTGTTACACATTTACTACTGGCTAATACAATCCTCTACAGACTAATCACACACACAGCCATGTAAACCCATTCATGGGATACAGTATTCTATGGTCATTTCTATGTAAAAAGGACCCATGAGCACCAACATGGGAAGTTTATAGGTGCATGTCAAATGATGTCAAATGAAAGCTAAGAGTCTATATTTTGGGGAAATGAAGGCATAGATACGCTTACAAAAATGTTTTACATCGTAACAATTAAGAATAAGCAAAGGCTTTGATTTCTTGTCATGCAGACACAAAATAGGTCTTAAAAGCATTACTACAAAAAGTCTTAAAATGTATTTGAAATATATTAAAACACAATTATATTGAAGTTAAGGCCCCTGCCAACTAATATCAACATTTATATTTAGTTTTGCAGAAATGATTTGCCTTCTGTAAGTTTAAGAAATATTGTCTAGGCTCTTGTCATTCTGTTACCAAAAACCCCATATCTTTAAGATATTTTCACATTTCTCTCCCTCATGAGGGAAAATTCTGAAAGTTCACAGAAGTAAAGGTAGACCTACTAATTAGTTAGTGTTTTTACTGCTAACAATTTGGTTTATGAATTACTAAGTATTTAAAACACGTCACTCTGTTATCAAATCGCTAAACAGAGTGACCTGAAAAATCTGTAACAGAATAGCTGCAATTGAATTGGTCACAATGGGAAATCATCATAGTAGTCACAAACTAGTTGCAGTAGAGCACAGTACAGAGCAGTAAAATACAGTAGAGCACAGTACAGAGCAGTAAAATACAGTACAGCACAGAGCAGTAAAATACAGTACAGCACAGTACAGAGCAGTAAAATACAGTACAGAGCAGTAAAATACAGTAGAGCACAGAGCAGTAAAATACAGTAGAGCACAGTACAGAGCAGTAAACTACAGTACAGTACAGTAGAGTATAGTGTAGTACAGTACCGTAGAGCACACGAGTAGAGTATAATGTAATATGCTCTACTTTACTGGACAGTTGTCTACTGTACTGAACTATACTTTACTGTACTGACATATGATTGGAACAGATTTGGTCAGGTCTAGACCAAACAAATGTGGTCTTGTTTGGGGGAGAAGCTTGTCAGAACAATAGCCAGTGTGTAGAATAAGACCCAAACATGCAATGGAGGATATGAAATGTTTCTACCTTTGTGTACATATTTCAGGATACATCACCATGAAGACAATTACATAAATAAATTATGCATTTACAGTATGTTTAGTACAGATCAAGGACCAATGATGTAATTATGTTATCGTCATCTGAGTGTTGATCCACTTCACTTACTGTAGCTCAATAACCATGAGATTCTTTCAAACTCAAGGTATCATATCATAGCTGACACCACAGGAGGCTGCTGAGGGGGGGACAGCTCATAATAATGGCCGGAACAGAGCAAATGGAATGGCATTAAACACATGGAAACCATGTGTCTGATGCATTTGATAGCATTCCGCTCCAGCCATTACCACGAGCCTGTCCTCCCCAATTAAAAATGGCACTGGGTGCTCTGCCTCAATTTTTTTATTTTTATGATTTTACTATTCAATTACAACATCAACATAGGCCCCCAACAGATGGCCTTCATCTCCTCCTCACACACAAATTGGGTTGAGGGGTACTATGACGCCCTAACTAAAATAGAGTGTTGCTTTGTGCAAGTTATTTACAGGTATGAACTAGACACAAATCAGATTAAGCTTCCTGTTGGCCTCATCGAGAGGCACCTACTGGGCACAGACGTCAGTTCAAAGTCAATTTTTTTTATTTACATTCGGTTGAGCTGTCAACTAGTGCGAATTCAACAAAACATTTCACCACCGTATCCGCCGATGTCGCACTTCCGCATCTTGCCGTGAAAGGTGACAGAGCTAGAGTGGTGTTTGTCAGACCATGAGACATCCCCCCCCAAAAATAAAAAAAATAAATCGATCTTCTCACGTCTTTAGCATCCAAACGGGTTGGCCTACAAACTATTATGACCCCTCTATGAAAAGGTGAGACTCTCACTAATATGTCTGTCTCCGGTTGGCTCTACAACCCCCACAAATGTCTTGGGACTCGTATGATGTCGGTACAGCCGATCTGCCAACTTCTGAGACTCTTGAACAGGTACATGTCGGTTGTTTTGCTCTAGGACGCCCACAGGCCTCAAGACTCTTCTGAAGGCACCCCAGTCCCATTTTTTATTTTTATTTTAATGAATGGAAGTATCTCTTAGTCTTATATCTCCCTCTCTAACTTTAAGCATCAGCTGTCAGAGCAGCTTACCAATCACTGTACCTGTACACAGCCAATCTGTAAATAGCACACCCAACTACCTCATCCCCATATTATTACTTACCCCCCTGCACTCCAGTATCTCTACTTGCACATCATCATTTGCACATCTATCACTCCAGTGTTAATTGCTAAATTGTAATTATTTCTCCTCTATTGCCTATTTATTGACTTACCTCCCTGCTCTTCTACATTTGCACACACTGTACATAGATTTTTCTATTGTGTTATTGACTGTACGTTTGTTTGTAACTCTGTTATTTTTGTCGCTTTGCTTTAACTTGGCCAGGTCACAGTTGTAAATGAGAACTTGTTCTCAACTGTTCTACCTGGTTAAATAAAAACAAATAAAAATATATGGAAACTGTTTAGTATCAAAAATAATGGGTTAAATGCATGTAAAAAAATATATATCTATCAGATACAGTACCAGTCAAAAGTGGACACCTACACATTCAAGGGTTTTTCTTTATTTTTACTATATTGTAGAATAGTGAAGACTATCAAAACTATGAAATAACACATACGGAATCATGTAATAACCACAAAGTGTTAAACAAATCAAAATATATTATATATAGTAGCCACCCTTTGCCTTAATGACAGCTTCGCACACTCTTTGTATTATCTCATCCAGCTTCATGAGGTAGTCACCTGGAATGCATTTTAACAGGTGTGCCTTTTTAAAAGTTAATTTGTGGAATTTCTTTCCTTCTTAATTTGTTTGAGCCAAATCAGTTGTGTTGTGAAAACGTAGGGGTGGTATACAGAAGCTAGCCCTATTTGGTAAAAGACCAAGTCCATATTATGGCAAGAACAGCTCAAATAAGCAAAGAGAAACTACAGTCCATCATTACTTTAAGACATGAAGGTCAGTCAATCCGGGAAATTTCAAGAACTTTTCAAGTTTCTTCAAGTGCAGTCGCAAAAACCATCCAGCGCTATGATGAAACTGGCTCTCATGAGGACCGCCACAGGAAAGAAAAACCCAGAGTTACCTCTTCTGCAGAGGATACGTTCATTAGAGTTACCAGCCCCAAATAAATGCTTCAGATTTCAATTGACACACACATCTCAACATCAACTGTTCAGAGGGGACTGTGTGAATCAGGCCTTCATGGTCAAATTGCTGCAAATAAAGCACTACTAAAGGACACCAATAATAAGAAGAGACTTGCTTGAGCCAAGAATCACAAGCAATGGACATTAGACTGGTGGAAATCTGTCCTTTGGTCTGATGAGTCCAACATTTTAGATTTTTGTTCACAACCACCGTGTCTTTGTGAGACGCAGAGTAGGTGAACGGATGATCTCCACATGTGTGGTTCCCACTGTGAAGCATGGAGGACGAGGTGTGATGATGTGGGGGTGCTTTGCTGGTGACACTGTCTGTGATTTAGAATTCTAGGCACACTTAACCAGCATGGCTGCCACAGCATTCTGCAGTGATACGCCATCCCATCTGGTTTGCTCTTAGTGGGACTATCATTTGTTTTTCAACAGGACAATGACCCAACACAACTCCAGGCTGTGTAAGGGCTATTTGACCAAGAAGGAGAGTGATCAAGTGCTGCATCAAATGACCTGGCCTCCACAATCACCCGACCTCATCCCAGATGAGATGGTTTGGGATGAGTTGGACCGCAGAATGAAGGAAAAGCAGCTCACAAGTGCTCAGCATTTGGGAACGCCTTCAAGACTGTTGGAAAAGTGTTTCAGATTAAGCTGTTTGAGAGAATGCCAAGAGTGTGCAAAGCTGTCATCAAGGCAAAGGGTTGCTACTTTGAAGAATATAAAATATATTTTGATTTGTTTAGCACTTTTTTGGTTACTACATGATTCCATATATGTTATTTCATAGTTTCCGAACTTTTGACTGGTACAGACACTTCAGAACAAACTTATTTTAGATGTTATGTCGCCATCTGTTCCATGTAGTGAATCTGTTATTCAATGTGTTTGTAAGGTCAAAAATGATTTATCTAATAAGTGTTTTATATACTTATGTTTATAGTTCAAAGAGTCTTGAAATTCGAAATCAAATAGCCAGAAGGTTGTGGGTTTATTAGGCCACTGTGGACAAGAATAGGGGTGTAAAGATCTCCTTTATAGTAAAAGCATTGCATGAATCTATCATTGTATTTGCAGGTCAGAGAAAAAAATTGCCTTTTATAAACATTTCATGCAATTCTACATCATTTTACATATTAGCAGAATATTTTTTTTAAACCACACTAATTACAGGGCAAGAATGGACAGAGGGATGTGTTCATCTTATCATATTTCTCCAATGCCAAATCAGTCCATCTTGATTATTGTCCAGTCGTGTGGTCGAGTCCCGCAAGAAAATACCTAGTTAAGCTGCAGATGGCCCAGAACAGAGCGGCAGGTCTTGCTCTTCATTGTAATCAGAGGGCTAATATAAATACTACGCATGCCAGTCGCTCTTGGCTAAGAGTTGAGGGACAAAATGCATCACTTCTTTTTATAAGAAACATTCATGTGTTAAAAATCCCACATTGTTTGCATATTCAATTTACACAGCTCTGGCACACACATACACTTCCCCACCAGACATGCCATCAGGGGTCTTTTCACAGTCCCCAAATCCAGAACAAATTCACAAAAGCGTACAGTATTATATAGAGCCGTTCCATCTCATATTGCTCAAATGAACAGGAAACCTGGTTTAAAAAAACCCAGATAAAGCAACACCTCACGGAACAACATCTTTCCCCTATTTGACCTAGATAGTTTGTGTGTATGTATTGATATGTAGGCTATGTATGCCTTTTTTAAATTGATGTAGTTCTGTCCTTGAGCTGCTCTTGTCTATTAATGTTCTGTACTATGTCATGTTGTTTGTGGACCCCAGGAAGAGTGGCTGCTGCTTTTGCAACAGCTAATGGGATCCTAATAAAATACCAAAACTGACCCTGTTTGCAAATAATTAAATCTGAGAAGTCATTAGGAATCTGAGCATGGTACTTTCAAAGTTAGGCCTATCTTTCTACCTCAGACAGAGTAGACCTACCGATGCAAAACAATGTACGTTTTAACTGCTGGCTAGTCTTCTTCCGTGGCTTAAGCCAATGAGTGAAGGTCACAAGTGTTTCCCTACAAGCTGTCGGCGTTTAAACATCTATTGTACAGAAAGTGAATAGCTTAATCAATTGGCAGTGACAGAATTAGGTTACATCCCAAGTAAAGTCCATTTTTTGTCTCCTCGGCTATAGAAGGATGTAGCTCAGCCTCAATGTCAAAGGAACAAAACAATGATATCCCCATATGCATCGGAGTCAGGTCTTTTCCGGGTATTTACAGCTTGTTTCTAGCATAAAGCATCGCGGACCAAAACGCTATTATAGATCACTTTATGGTGTATAATCTGAGCCGTTTAATTTTTTTTCAAAGTCTTAGGCTCTTAAATAAAAAAGGTAGAACTATAGTATACCCTCTCATACCCCCTCAATTTGAGTCTTGGTTTTAACTTAACAGCCCTTCACTGACATGGATGTAAGCCATTTAATGAGTGCATGGTGGGTGGAGGAATTGACCAACAATGTCTGTCAAACAGGTAGGTCTACCTGTTATTTCTTAAATAGGAAGAAACAGGCTCCAACACAGGGTCTCTTGTTAGTAAAGTCTAATTAAAATGAAGAAGGTTGAAATGAATTATGGCTACTCGAATTTGCCAACTTTCAGCAGCATGAGCTGTCTATTTCTGATTGATTGTGCCGAGGGTGCTGCTTCAAGTTTCAGCTCCACAATATAAGTTACTCGAATCTGGCTTTATTGTGAGATCAGTAATTCTGATAAATACATCACGGACAAGAAACTATCAAAGTTGAACTCCAGTCCTCCTTATTTTCACGCTCTCCTCAATCTGAACAGAATTAGGCTATAGGCTAGTCTACACGCAAGATAGTGACTTTTTTGGACTAGGCCTAATAAAAAAATATTTCCGGAAAAAGCCTTTGACTCTTCTCCTGAACTGCCACAGCACAGCCATTGGTTAGGCAGCACACAAAAACAATTTTGATCAGCAAGAACAGAGCAGGCCGTGGCTCAGGGTTGAAACAGTCATTGCAGTGTGTAGTGCAGCCTAGTTTTATTTACACCATCAGAGCAGCTATCTAGAAAAATAACTTTGTTTCTGTTCTCCGACAGTGGAGGCTCCTCAGAGGATAAAGGGGAGGACAATCTTCCTCAGTGAATTTTAGAAAAAAAAAAAAACTTTAAAAGTTTTTAAAACTATACTAAATATCGTGGATCATTTAGCTGTTTGATTTTGAATTTTAGGACTTCTTTAGGTATATAAAACAATTATTGAAAAATGATTTGATAAAATATTGACTTTGGCCTTTACTACTATAGCCAATAGAAACGCATTGAATTACACATTCATAAATGGCAAAAAAAGACGGTCAAAAAAATAAATCATAAGGAGTAAGGTTTTGAAGTGTCTTGTCCTATATCTAGGAGATATAAGAAAGCTCAGGAAATATTTTTGTTGGCAAAAAAACTACCTCCTTTTGTTTGTATGGGTTACCTTCAGACTTGAGAATTGTGGGGGTCGTAAAAGCAAAACACCACTGTGTTCGTGAGAGTCTCCCCTTTCCATAATAGTTTGTAGGCGAAACCGTTCGGACGCTACAGACGTTTTCGTGAGAAGACTGATTGGGATGTCTCATGGTCTGACAAAACCGCTGTAGCTCGGCCACCTTCCACCGCAGATGCAGAAGGCCGACATAGGCAGATGCACTCAGCCCATGCAAAAAAAACAGATGTCTCTAGCTTAAACTGACGGATTTTGATGGGGATTTTTAAAATTATTTTACTTAGATTGACGTACGGGTGCTTCAATAGACTCTTAAAGATTAAAACACACTGTTTTGCAAGGAAGTTCTACAGTAGCCTCAACAGCACTCTGTAGGGTAGCCCCATTGTGTAGCCAGAGGCCATCTTGTTTCCTTCCTCCTCAGGGTACATTGACTTCAAAACAAAACCAAGGAGGCTCATGGTTCTCACCCACTTCCATAGACTTACACATTAATTATGACAACTTCCGGAGGACGTCCTCCAACCTATCAGAGCTCTTGCAGCATGAACTGACATGTTGTACACCCAATCAAAGGAAAAGATAACGAATCTAGTACTGAAAGCATAAGCTACAGCTAGCTAGCATTGCAGTGCATAACCTGTGGTGAGTAGTTGACTCAAAGAGAGAGAAAGACAATAGTTGAACAGTTTTCAACAAATTGATTTCTTAAAAAATGAAGGAGAAGCAAGAGGGAGAGAGAGCTAGCTATATTTTGTTGTATTTTTTTCACTTTCACTTACTTAGCTAGTGAATGCAGCTAGCTAGTTTACCCTGATCAAACACCGGCTCAAACAGAGAGGGATGCTATGTTAGCTAGTTGGCTATCCAACACTGGAACTCTTCCAAGTTAAGTTAAGCTTTTGGTTTTATTCATGTATTGCCACCGGGACCCGCTGTTGTAACTGCTAAACTGCTTGCCGAGTGTACACTGTACTACATGATTGTAGCGGGTTTACTAACGTGTTAGTTCTAGTAGCTATGTTGACTATGACGTTAGCTAATATGCTGACAATGATGTAGGCTGTGGGTAGTGGTTAGCAGTTATGATGTGTAGGTTTGGAAAGGTTTTTTCGCTCGGTCATAGACAGCTGATGTGTTGTGCACTGAAGTCCACAAGCGAAGGGACAAGGTGAGAGGAGGAGAGCACGTAGATGCGAGATGCGAGAAGGAATTATACAACAAGTAGTGATCATGCTGTTTGAATGTGGCTACTATGAAAGTGAACTGTGTTTGCGTGATATCAGGGATGTATTCATTCAGCCGATTCTGTTGAAAAACGTTTGTTAAACTGAAACAAATGGAACGAAGCGGGGTTAAACATACCTCAATTTTTCCAATAGAAACTCTTGTTTGCAACTGTTGAACTAATGATTACACCCAAGATTAAATGTGCCAATGTCTGTCACCTTGGTTACTCAAATTCTCTCGACCTGTGCAGCTATGTTATAAACTTTAATTCATAGGCTAGGTTGTAGCAACCTCATGATGGGTATTGGGAAAATGTTAGTATCAAATAGTATCTTAAACCTATCGATGTTACATTGAGCTGGGTGAATGGAATATGAATGACAGTCATCCAATATGCTGTAATAGAAATAAGGCCATGCTCATTATATATATAAAACATTGTCCTCCCTCATTTTAAAACGGCACCAACCGCCACTGTTCTCCGGGCATGCACTTCTTAGCCTTTAGCCTATGGATCATTTGATTGAGACCACACTAAATAGCCTATAAGCACATTTGATATTGTGCGCACGGCGGAGAATCAGAGATGAGGGGCGGCATCGGGCACACATTGATATATAGCCTAATAAGAAACTAATTTAAAAAACACTGAGAAATATTGACATTTCATCAATTACAAATTACATGACCCTCCCATGGACTAAATGTAAAAAAAAATAATGTAAACCCTCACCCATTTTCCTCCAGGTAACCATTCTTTAAATGTCTATCCATCCCTTAGGAGATAGTTGAGAGCCAATGCTAACTAATGTTAGCACAATGATTGGAAGTATATGGGTATATGTTAGCATGCTATCAGATACCCAAAGACTTCCAGTCATTGCACTAATGCTAGTTAGCAACTTCCTTCAAACTGCACCCAGAGAAAATTGTATCCACAAGTTCATCTCACGCTGGGAAAGTAGATCAAGGGCCTCATTGCCAAAATCCCAAGGTATCCCTTTAAGTAACCTTCTGTCTTATGTAACCATACCAAACAACATATCAATTCGAGTGTCCCAACCCAAATATATGTGTACTATTTTACACCTAGTCTATGAGACCAGGCTGAATGCTCACATCCTTTGCTGCGATGACCCCCTTTGTAGAGCTTGTAATTGGATTGATAGAGTAAATACATTAAGTGATTTGCATGATTAAAACAGTATATACATTGTAATTTTTTATGCTAAGTAAAAAGTATGGTCAATTAAGTCACACTTTCCTTTTCATTAGGGACAGATAGTTTGGACAGGTAGCCAACTGCTTGTAAAATGTATGAAACATTTTAGAGTATGATGAAGCAAAAGGGGGTTGAGCGCATGTTCATTGAGGTCAATACTGGTAGAGGAAACAGTGCATCCTGTAGTCTATTTCGAGCCCAAGAAAATGCGTCTCATCAGGAAAGCACAATACACTGCAGGTTTTCAGGTAATATTTTACAGTAGTAGCCTACAGTAGCTACTGGATGACTGATTGGCAGCATGATTTTAATAATCCAAATAATAATCAAATGAGATGGGGGCAAGCCTTAATTAAAGATTTGACAGGGAAATCTAGGAAGGAAATTTGACCTCAGTCAAAGAGGAAGAGGCATAGCAAGATGTTTCACTCTCGCCAAAATATGTATAAAATAAGCAGAATTTGTTCCTCTGGGCTTATTTTGGACCTAATCACCTGCCTTCGGGACAACGACTCCATTGTTGGGGCGGAGATAAGAGCATCTCGTCATTATATACCGATCTCTGCCTCACTAGCCTACTGCTGCTGCGTACTGTATCTTACGACTCACTGGTGAGGGGACCAAATGGCTCAATACATTTGGTAGCTAGCGTACGGTACTTGTTGATATACATTAGCTACGATATCTCAGAAATATGTATGTATTTAGCAGAAAATTACATTTATGACTTCAGGTAGTTAAGTTAAATACCGACCGTGCAACTGCGTTCTCCTTGTCAGGGGTAACGTTATTCAGTTGCTTTGTCGGAAAGCAGCAGGAGCGTATTGGTCTGGTTTGGCTAGCAACACAATTTAGCTAACTGTTAACATTTTATTTGTATTAACAAACAAGCTAGCTAACTTACCCGTGTGAAACCAGTCTGAGGTAAGTGAAAGGGCATGTTTTATAAACCAGTTATTTTACCTGTTGACGTCTGCCAGTGAAGCTAGTTAGCTAGCTAACGTTAGCTACCCACCCCCTAGCCGATTAGCCGACTAAACTGGAGTTGAGTTTACCCACCCTCTGCTCTCCAGCCAGGTAACTAGTCACTTGAATACTAAAATAGTGTAGTTAGCTAGTTAACCAACTAAAGTGTAACCCAGTTTACTGTAAAAATTGACTAGCTAGGTAGTTAAACGCAATTCTAGCTAGCTACCTGATTTGATATAGTTAATCTTGTACATTAATACATTTTACATTTACGTAATTTAGCAGACGCTCTTATCCAGAGCGACTTACAAATTGGTGCATTCACCTTATGTTATTAGCCTTGACTTTAGCTAACTAACTAGCCACAATGTATGTGTACACTGACTGTTATGTCCATTACTCCACTACTAGCTAGAGCAGCTGTTTGCCTCTAAACATAGTTATGTTTGCCAAGCACATTAGGATAAACAGCTAAATGAGTGCAAAAACGGATCTATTCACCAACTGTTAATGACCTAACTAACGTCGGGCATCAAACAGTTGCTGTCATCTGTTTTTTGGGGTTGTATAATGTAGCCTCATGTGAAATCAACAATAGCCTACAGTATTGTAGCCAGAATTTTAAATTATACTCCACCAGCATTAATCATGTGAGTAGCAATACATCCTTGAAATATAAGTTTGTGCGTCTTCTTGATTGACCAAAAGCAGACCGATCACATGTCAATCTGGCAACATTTCAGGGACTAGAATGCTCCCATCAATGTCAATATTTAAATGAGATTGCTCTAGATCAGACGACTCCGCGGTTGTCACTAGCCAGTGAAAATTGCTATCACAAAAATGTATGAAAACAAATTTGCTTTAAGGGATAATTCATCCCAAAACACAAATTCATGAGTGGTAAATAACACTAATGTAAAAAATAATTTGAACAAATGTTTCATTTTGTCGTTAAATCCCTTAAGGAAATCTGTTGCAGCTCAAATCTACTACAAAACCCACAATGCAATTCTCTCTCGCTGGACTAGGTAGCTCGAAAACATAGCTACACACAATAGTAGCAGAGTCAATATAAGCATGTGAAGTAACAAGCTAGCTGTAAAATCGCCTAAACAAACAGCACTATCAATTTAGAAGTCTTACTCACCGAGTTCAACTTCCAGTTCGTTTCTGCCACTGAGCTATAAACGGCGTCTCTACCCAGTGCGAGAGCAGAGTAACGTTGCTTTCTCACAGAGATACTTTTGAGGAGATGGGGCACTCAATTAGAATCGTATTAACGCCCATTGTGAACATTGCCCATAAGTCGTCCATGGGCCACGCGTGCATTCTGTGACAATGAGAGCTCTCCTTCAAGGAGGGAATGGGAGTCAATTGAGCCCTAGCTCAAAAACCAAACATTGGCATGAATTTCGAGAAACAAGAAGTACAACGTTGCAAACCATTTCCAAGGTGTGAGATAATTAACTTGTTCGCTGTAATATCATATAGCTTTGGAATCATGCCATTACGTACTTTTGAGGAAAATAGGCAACTTTTTCGACTTACTCTAAATTTGAGAAGGGATTGCGTGACGATTAGTTTAGCAACCGCGTGATTTAGCATGACGATGTGATGGGTCGACAGTCAGGACGTTTCTCCATTCATTGATTGTTTCCTTTATCTCCTTTATTTAATATCTCTGTTTCACAGACACGGGGCGCATTGCGACAGGGTACTTGAAGGAGAAACAGAGTTGAATAATTTTGGACACTGTTTAGATAAAGCACATCGAAGGGAAATCTTTTATTTTTCATGACGATATAAGCGGATGGATGTGTTCTAGACAATTATGCCCATACCATCTATTGGCTGCTTTGGCGATCTGGAGTGCATTTCATTGTTTTGAAAGCGTTATGAAATATGATAGTGTTATTTTCAGTGACTAGTTAGGTTGGGATTAGTCATAATTATAACTTTGTGGTAACTAGTGAGGACCCGACTCGGGATTCAATACTCAGTAACAAGAAACCGAGGTTTACAACTCTTAATATCATTATTTACCGAATATGTTCAACCATAGGGCTTAGGCTGTATAGGCTATGTCATAATTTAAAGCTTCAATATGTAACTTTTTTTGGTGAGCTGACCAAATTCACATAGAAATGGGATTATAGATATGTAATTCTCATTGAAAGCAAGTCTAAGAAGGGGTAGATCTGTTCTGTGCTCCATTTCAATGCTTCCAGTTAAGTTTCGTTTTTACTTTCGGTTTTGTACACCAGCTTCAAACAGCTGAAAAATACAATATGTGGTTATTGAAAATCTATTTCACAGCTGTTTAGATGGTACGGTGATTCTCTACAGTATACTTGCTTGTTTTGTCACATACACTGAAATTAGTTGAACTATTAGAATTTTAGCAACCAGGAAATGTCAGTGATTTATGCATATTGCACCTTTTTAAGATATGGGCTTTGTATGCCCTATCTGTGTATATACACTATTGTTCAAAAGTTTGGGTCACAGAAATGTAAAATACATTAAATGAATAGGAAATATAGTCAAGATGTTGACAAGGTTATAAATAATGATTTTTAATTTAAATAAGAATTGTCCTTCAAACTTTGCTTTTGTCAAAGAATCCTCCATTTGCAGCAATTACAGCCTTGCAGACCTTTGGCATTCTAGTTGTCAATTTGTTGAGGTAATCTGAAGAGATTTCACCCCATGCTTCCTGAAGCACCTCCCACAAGTTGGTTTGGCTTGATGGGCACTTCTTGCGTACCATACGGTCAAGCTGCTCCCACAACAGCTCAATAGGGTTGAGATCCGAAGACTGTGCTGGCCACTCCATTATAGACAGAATACCAGCTGACTGCTTCTTCCCTAAATAGTTATTGTATAGTTTGGAGCTGTGCTTTGGGTCATTGTCCTGTTGTAGGAGGAAATTGGCTCCAATTAAGCGACGTCCACAGGGTATGGTATGGCGTTTCAAAGTGGAGTGATAGCCTTCCTTCTTCAAGATCCCTTTTACCCTGTACAAATCTCCCACTTTACCACCACCATAGCAGCCCCAGACGATCCCATTGCCTCCACCATGCTTAACAGATGCCATCAAGCCATTTTATAAATTATGGTGCATTACCTCCACTGACCTCGTTTGTCTTTCAGTCACCCACGTGGGTATAACCAATGAGGAGATGGCACGTGGGTACCTGCTAGAGGTCGACCGATTAATCGGAATGGACGATTTCACGTTTTCATAACAATCGGTAATCGCCATTTTTGGACACCGATTGTGGCCGATTTAAATTTTTATATATGTATATACTGCTCAAAAAAATAAAGGGAACACTTAAACAACACAATGTAACTCCAAGTCAATCACACTTCTGTGAAATCAAACTGTCCACTTAGGAAGCAACACTGATTGACAATAAATTTCCCATGCTGTTGTGCAAATGGAATAGACAACAGGTGGAAATTGTAGGCAATTAGCAAGACACCCCCAATAAAGGAGTGGTTCTGCAGGTGGGGACCACAGACCACTTCTCAGTTCCTATGCTTCCTGGCTGATGTTTTGGTCACTTTTGAATGCTGGCGGTGCTTTCACTCTAGTGGTAGCATGAGACGGAGTCTACAACCCACACAAGTGGCTCAGGTAGTGCAGCTCATCCAGGATGGCACATCAATGCGAGCTGTTGCAAGAAGGTTTGCTGTGTCTGTCAGCGTAGTGTCCAGAGCATGGAGGCGCTACCAGGAGACAGGCCAGTACATCAGGAGACGGGGAGGAGGCCGTAGGAGGGCAACAACCCAGCAGCAGGACCGCTACCTCCGCCTTTGTGCAAGGAGGAGAAGCACTGCCAGAGCCCTGCAAAATGACCTCCAGCAGGCCACAAATGTGCTTGTGTCTGCTCAAACGGTCAGAAACAGACTCCATGAGGGTGGGGGCCCGACGTCCACAGGTGGGGGTTGTGCTTACAGCCCAACACCGTGCAGGACGTTTGGCATTTGCCAGAGAACACCAAGATTGGCAAATTCGCCACTGGCGCCCTGTGCTCTTCACAGATGAAAGCAGGTTCACACTGAGCACGTGACAGAGTCTGGAGACGCCGTGGAGAATGTTCTGCTGCCTGCAACATCCTCCAGCATGACCGGTTTGGCGGTGGGTCAGACATGGTGTGGGGTGGCATTTCTTTGGGGGGCCGCACAGCCCTCCATGTGCTCGCCAGAGGTAGCCTGACTGCCATTAGGTACCGAGATGAGATCCTCAGACCCCTTGTGAGACCATATGCTGGTGCGGTTGGCCCTGGGTTCCTCCTAATGCAAGACAATGCTAGACCTCATGTGGCTGGAGTGTGTCAGCAGTTCCTGCAAGAGGAAGGCATTGATGCTATGGACTGGCCCGCCTGTTCCCCAGACCTGAATCCAATTGAGCACATCTGGGACATCATGTCTCGCTCCGTCCACCAACGCCACGCTGCACCACAGACTGTCCAGGAGTTGGCGGATGCTTTTGTCCAGGTCTGGGAGGAGATCCCTCAGGAGACCATCCGCCACCTCATCAGGAGCATGCCCAGGCGTTGTAGGGCGGTCATACAGGCACGTGGAGGCCACACACACTACACACAGCTTAATTTTGACTTGTTTAAAGGACATTACATCAAAGTTGGATCAGCCTGTAGTGTGGTTTTCCACTTTCATTTTGAGTGTGACTCCAAATCCAGACCTCCATGGGTTGATAAATTGGATTTCCATTGATTATTTTTGTGATTTTTGTTGTCAGCACATTGAACTATGTAAAGAAAAAAGTATTTAATAAGATTATTTCTTTCATTCAGATCTAGGATGTGTTGTTTAAGTGTTCCCTTTTATTTTTTTGAGCTATATATTTATTTATTTATTTTATTTAACTAGGCAAGTCAGTTAAGAACGCGTTCTTATTTTCAATGACGGCTTAGGAACGGTGGGTTAACTGCCTTGTTCAGGGGCAGAACGACAGATTTTTAACTTGTCAGCTCGGGGATTCGATCTTGCAACCTTCCGGTTGCTAGTCCAACGCTCTAACCATACGCGAGTGCAGCAAGAAGCCAAGGTAAGTTGCTAGCTAGCATGAAACTTATCTTATAAAAAAACAATCTACCTTAACATAATCACTAGTTAACTACACATGGTTGATGATATTAATAGTTTATCTAGCGTGTCCTGCGTTGCATATAATCGATGCGGTGCCTGTTAATTTCTCATCAAATCACAGCCTACTTCTCTAAACGGGTGATGATTTAACAAGCGCATTCGGGAAAAAAGCACTGTCGTTGCACAAATGTGTACCTAACCATAAACATCAATGCCTTTCTTTAAAATCAATACACAAGTATATATTTTTAACTTGCATATTTAGTTAATATTGCCTGCTAACATGGCTTTCTTTTAACTAGGGAAATTGTGTCACTTCTCTTGCGTTCCGTGCAAGCAGTCGGGGTATATGCAGCAGATTGGGCCGCCTGGCTCGTTGTGAAATGTGTGAAGACAATTTATTCCTAACAAAGATCGTAATTAATTTGCCAGAATTGTACATAATTATGACATAACATTGAAGGTTGTACAATGTAACAGCAATATTTAGACTTGGGGATGCCACCCGTTAGATCAAATACGGAACGGTTCTGTACTTCACTGAAAGAATAAACGTTTTGTTTTCGAAATGATAGTTTCCAGATTTGACCATATTAATGACCTAAGGCTTGTATTTCTGTGTGTTATAATTAAGTCTATGATTTGATAGAGCAGTCTGACTGAGGGGTGGTAGGCAGCAGCAGGCTCGTAAGAATTCATTCAAACAGCACTTTCGTGCGTTTGCCAGCAGCTCTTCGTTTGTGCTTCAAGCATTGAGCTGTTTATGACTTCAAGCCTATCAACTCCCGAGATTAGGCTGGTGTAACCGATGTGAAATGGCTAGCTAGTTAGCGGGGTGCACGCTAATAGCGTTTCAATCGGTGACGACACTCGCTCTGAGACCTTAAAGTAGTTGTTCCCCTTGCCCTGCAAGGGCCGCGGCGTTTGTGGAGCAATGGATAACGATGCTTCGAGGGTGGCTGTTTTCGATGTGTTCCTGGTTCGAGCCCAGGTAGGGGCGAGGAGAGGGACGGAAGCTATACTGTTGCACTGGCAATACTAAAATGCCTATAAGAACATTCAAAAGTATATGAAATACAAATGGTATAGAAATGAATAGTCCTATAATTCCTATAATAACTACAACCTAAAACTTCTTACCTGGGAATATTGAAGACTCATGTTAAAAGGAACCACCATGTTCTCATGTTCTGAGCAAAGAACTTAAACGTTAGCTTTTTTACATGGCACATATTGCACTTTTACTGTCTTCTCCAACACTTTGTTTTTGCATTATTTAAACCAAATTGAACATGTTTCATTATTTATTTGAGGCTAAATTGATTTTATTGATGTATTATATTCAGTATTGTTGTAATTGTCATTATTACAAATAAATAAATAAAACCGGAGATGGGAGAGGTGGACTTGCAGCGCGATCTGCGTCACAAATAGAACTGACTTCTATTTTAGCCCTTGGCAACGCAGACGCTCGTTTGTATTTTGCAACGCTCGCGCACGCAATGTAGTCAGGGTATTAGTGACCCCAAACTTTTGAACAGTAGTGCATATGCTAGGCCTGCGTGTGCACTAGGATAGGTCCCACATTTTAGTAACCTCAGGCTCTTTTTGTCTGCCTGTATGTTGACCAGAATTAGAAGCCTCTTACTGTGAAATACCCTGAACTTTAGCTGGGTATGTGACTTGCACTTCTCTCTGTGAGAGACTACTGCTTAGTTGAAGTGTAAACTTTTATGTCTGAATGAGTAACATAGCAAAGTCACAAAGCCATGTTCTTCAGAATCTGTGAAAGCTGAGGATCTAGCGACCTAGGTTGCAAAGGAACATTCTGTCAGATTTCCTGTGTTGTACATGATGTGTCAACACTTCCCGTGACCCCACCGCCCTTGTCTCATTTGCACACTACAACCCCTTACCAGCATACTGTTCAAGAAGTGGAAGAACAACACATTGTGAAATATTTATTCTCTGTTCTGATTGCTTGACTTAAGTTCGAGAGGAGGTAAGGGTATTTCCCAAATGGCACCTTATTCGCTACATGGTGCACTACTTTTAGGGATCTGGTCAAAAGTAATGCACTATGTAGGGAATAGGGTGCTATTTGGGATGTAGACAGAGGAAGCCTGTTTTGATGAATAAGGTTGATAATGCGGGCCAGGGAAAGTGAAGGAAGGCACTGAGGCATTGCGGAGTAAATACAATACAGTGCTTGTAACATGCACTCTGCAGGATGCACTGCACAGCCATGGGAATGAGGAAATGAGCATCAGACAGTGACGATTCGCATACAAACCTTCCATTGCTAATTATTAACCAGTAGACAGCCTTGTTTATCATAGGTCTACCTCTGTCTTTTCTGTATTAGGTTACTCATTATAGCCTGTGTCCCAACATTAGGCTCTAACTGGTTTGGTGAGAACAATAGGCAAGAAATAGGCCTACAAGTGCAAAATTGCAAATGCTCATCATTGCGTTGATTGCAATGTATAGATACAACCTGTGAGAACAAGTTAATCATATTTAGGCAGTTCATTGAAGAAGAACATTTGTTTGTGGTTGAAATACTGCTTGGACAAGAAATCAAAATCTAAGTTAATTAGTCGCATACACAGATTTGCAGATGTTATTGCAGGTGCCGTGAAATGCTTGTAATCGATTTTAATTGATAAATGATTTACGCCTACCTTTTGATGGTGTGTGCAGTGCATCCTCATTCGCTATGAGCAAATACAAAGGTTAGGCCTAATTGTTTAACAGCGTCTTTATGCATTGCTAGTTAGTGTTATGTATGTGGACTACCTTAAAGTTAACTCCTCTAAATATTTGAAATAATGTTTTGTTAGCAATGAAATAGAAAAATGCAGAGCACTTGACCCCTGACTTCTGCCACTCTCTTGGCCCATTTGGGCCATAGTGTCCTCTCTACTGTCAATTTTTTGTCAACAGGAGAATAAAAAATAATTGTTTCCAAAATACATTAGAATACCAGATTTGACGTCCAAACCCTACAATAAGTACCCAGTTGCATCATTTTGTTTACTTGTCTTCCTCCTCTGCTATTCCAGAGAAGACTGCACTGTTAAATGATGGTACATTGTGTCCAATTATATTGATGCACGTATGAGGAGGCCAGTTGCCTTTGACTTGTCCTAGATCACATGTCAAACTCATTCCAGAGGGCCGAGTGTCTGGCTTTTCACTCTTCCCTTGTACTTGTTTGATGAATTAAGGTAGCTGATTAGTAAGCAATTCCCCTCACCTGGTTTTGTAGGTCTTATTTGAAAGAGAAACAAAAACCAGCAGACATTATGCCCTCCATGGAATGAGTTTGACACCCCTGAGGTGATTGTGTGGCTGGAAGGTAGACGTGAAGTTACGAGAAAAGATAACAAGGAAAACAAAATGAAACACGTTTGTGCTGCCTGATATTCAGAAGGATATTGTTCGGGCCGGAGCACTAGATTTCTGTCAGGCTTTTTAAAAGCTATGTTCAAATCCTTCATGTTATGTCTGATCTTGGACTACGTCCCCATCCCTCCTTTCTGTTTTGATGGAGGCACCTGTCCTTTGGGCTGAATATTAAGATTGTGTGTATCTGAAGCAGAGCCAGCCATTACCCCCATGGAGTTGCCAGAGGCTGTGTATCTTGTGTCCGAAATAGTGCTGCTCTATTCCCAGCTCCCACCTGCACTATTATGCACTATGGATATGGCTGCAGGATAAAGCCGGCGCTAAAAGCATTCCTCGCCATTCTCTCCACCGTGTTGTTATATATTCGGACAGTGTAGTTTCTATTTTTAGCCAGTGCCAGGTTTAGCCTTTTTCCACACTCGCCGTGAAGGTCATGGGGGGCTTTTGGCGGTACTGCCGGTGACAGGCAGGGGTTAAGCAGGTGAGGGTCGCTAGGCTGTGGGTCTTGTAGACGGGGGGACAAGGTGTCAAGTCATTGTTCCAGACCTGAGGTCACAACAGCTCTAGAAATAGGCTGTCTCAAATGGCACCTATTCCCTAAATCAACTATATTCGTCTGTTGACAACCCCTGCCTTACATAGTGCACTACTTTTGACCAGGGTCTGTAGGTATAGGGTGGCATTTGGGACATAGTCAGATTTTGAATTTGTAGAGGCGATTTTCTTGGACATTGTGTTTAAGTTGTGTAGTGATGTGATTTATATACAGTATTTGTCAACATTTTGGACACCTACTCATTCAATTTTTTTAAATTTTCTACATTGTAGAATAATAGTGAAGACAAAACTATGAAACAACACATTGAACCAAAAAAGTGTTTTATATTTGAGATTCTGAAGGAAGCCACCCTTTACCTTGATGACAGCTTTGCACACTCTTGGCATTCTCTCAGCCCGCTTCATGAGGAATGCTTTTCCAACAGTCTTGAAGGCATTCCCACATATGCTGAGTACTTGTTGGCTGCTTTTCCTTCACTCTGCAGTCCAACTCATCCCGAACCATCTCAATTGGGTTGAGGTCGGGTAATTGTGGAGGCCAGGTAGTCTGATGCAGCACTTGAATCACTCTCCTTCTTGGTCAAATAGCCCTTACATAGCCTGGAGGTGTGTTTCAGGTCATTGTCCTGTTAAAAAACAAAGGATTGTCCCACTAAGCGCAAACCAGATGGGATGGCGTATCACTGCAGAATACTGTGGTAGCCATGCTGGTTAAGTGTGCCTTGAATTCTAAATAAATCACTGACAGTGTCACCAGCAAAGCACCATCACACCACCTCCTCCATGCTTCACGGTGGGAACCACACATGCAGAGAGCATCTGTTCACATGCTCTGCGTCTCAAAAAGACACAGCGGTTGGAGCCAAAAATCTCAAATTTGGACTCATCAGACCAAAGGACAGATTTCCACCGGTCTAATGTCCATTAATCGTGTTTCTTGGCCCAAGCAAGTCTCTTCTTCTTTACTGGTGTCCTTTTAGTAGTGGTTTCTTTGCAGCAATTTGACCATGAAGGCCTGATTCAGTCTCCTCTGAACAGTGGATGTTGAGATGTCTGTTACTTTAACTCAGTGCCGCATTTATTTGGGCTGCTTTTTCTCAAGCTGGTAACTCTAATGAACTTATCCTCTGTAGCAGAGGTAACTCTGGGTCTTCCTTTCCTGTGGCGGTGCTCATGAGAGCCAGTTTCATCATAGCGCTGGATGGTTTTTGCGACTGCACTTGAAGAAAAGTTCAAAGTTCTTGAAATTTTCCGCATTGACTGACCTTCATGTCTTAAAGTAATGATGGACTGTCGTTTCACTTTGCTTATTTGAGCTGTTCTTGCCATAATATGTACTTGGTCTTTTACCAAATAGGGCTATTTTCTGTATACCACCCCTACCTTGTCATAACACAACTGATTGGCTCAAATGCATTAATTAAGAAGGAAAGAAATTCCAAATGTACTTTTAACAAGACACACCTGTTAATTGAAATGCATTCCAGGTGACATGAAGCTGGTTGAGAGAATGCCAAGAGTGTGCAAAGCTGTCATCAAGGCGAAGGGTAGCTACTTTGAAGAATCTCAAATAGAAAATTGAATTTGATTTGTTTAACACTTTTTTTGGTTACTACATGATGCTGTATGTGTTGTATGTGTTATCTCATAGATTTGATGTCTTCACTATTATTCTACAATGTAGAAAATTGTAAAAATTTAGAAAAACACTTGAATGAGTAGGTGTCTACACATTGACTGGTACTGTATATTTTTGCAAATAAACTAGTTTCATTGTAGATCTGTGCTTATTTCAAGGATGGCAACTTCCTGGTTTTAGGCGTATCAATTTTGTTCAACAGGCATGAAAGTTGAGAACTGTCTAAAGCACAAGTGTATTACCCAGCGCATACTAACATCACCCTGTTGTTGGACAGGTAAACCTCTAGACAGTTGTGACTGCGGAGATGTCCAAGGCTCCAGATTCCCCTGCACGGTCCCGCTCCAGATCAAAGTCCAGATCCAGGTCTTACACACGGTCTCGCTCGAGAAGCCGCTCCAGATCCAGGAAGCACCGCTACAGGTGAGGTTTATTTGAACTTCCTTCCCCTACTTGGTGGTCAATTGTGAAACATTTCTGTAAAAAAATACAATGATAAAGCCTTGCATTACTGTTGGACGATTTTACGATTGCATCTTCTATCAACAATGTTTTTCAGCCATCGTCGATGAGGATGACATTGATGTCACAAACTATGTTTTAGCATATTTGAGTCTGGCAGGGCAGCAAGCACACAGCAGGGCAACATGCCAAATGGCCTATTCCCTATTTGCCATAACCTAAAATGTTCAATACATGTGTGGTAGTTGCTAATGCAAGAGAGCAATGTAGAAAGAATGGAGGGCACCAAAGCAGCGCAAAATGTCAGATGGGGCCTAATGTGTTGTTTTTCCCTCCCCTTTCCTCTCCAATGTTGAATGATGATCATGGGCCTTTTACAGCAGACACTGTCTGGCTTATTGTTTTAAAATCTTAATTTCCCCTTTTTCTCCCCATTTCATTTGAATGTGACTTGTTGGCTTAGCCTACTCAGAGAGAGACTCTCTCCTTGCAAACCAAACCAACAATAGGCTATAGACCTACACATAGGCTACTATCAATAAAAGTTAAACTAATATTTACGAAGTGTTTATTAATGTCCGTAAACTGGGCAAAAAGCTCATGTAGCAGAACTTTCAATAAGCGGGAACAAAAGATTAATCCATGATGAGTTGGTGTCATAGTTGTCTGAAAAACAACTTTAGATTTCGAATAACTTACAAATTGTGCATTTATATGAAAGTTGACCACAGTCAGAAAACTATTAACACTTGCATGAACATTGGTTTAGGCTTAAAACGAATAGGCCTATTATCCAGGCTATGCCTTTTGCATAAACTGTACAAATCCTAAATATAGGCATATAAAATAGTAAAAAAAAAAACATGTTGCAAATAAGTCTTTCAAGATTTGACAGAGTATTTTTGCCTATAAGATATGTATTTTGAATATAGGCTCCATTTTAAAATGAAAGTGCAATGAGGAACCATTAGGTCATGTTTTTGTTGCCAAGTCTTAGGTAGGCCTAATGGTTTCTGGCAAGTAACACAAGCATGTTCACCTTTTCTGCCCCAGAGTAGCGCACTCAGCAGGATGATTCACTTGTTAATGTTGAGGGAGGTCCTTTGACCTGATCAATTTTTTTGGCAAGTGACTTCGGTCAGGTCTGCTGCTGATCCCTCACCTTTATCATTCGGCCCGAAAGCGAAGACCTGCTTTCTTTTCCACCAAGTCAGCCATCATTTTTTCCCCTTTTGATTCAGCATAAGGCAGGCTATACTATAAGTGAAATCCCATCACTTCCTTTTTATGTCGGAAAGTAGCGTTCGTCACTAGTTACTACAGCCACAAAGTCATAAAGCCAGCTTATTTCTGAATTTCTCTTCTTAAAATGTGATTTTAACCTTAACCACACTACTAACCTTATTCCTAACCTTAAATTGCGACCAAAAAGCAAATGTAGCCTAATGCCCGATGTCCACCAGATGCATTTTCTTTCTGGATGTCTAGCCAGCATTTTCCGTACTTGATGTCCAAGTGCTTCATTTTTCAACTAGCTAAAAGCTAGCTAGTTGAAGTCTGTGTACTAACGTTTGTACCACCGCACGATAAAGCAACGCAGGAGTTGAAAATTTTGAACGAATGTGGTACACCGAACACACCGTAGCCTAGTACGGCACCCCCAACGTAGCGTTACGGACTGCTCCATTGACAATGAATGACTTCCGCTGGAACACAGTTTGCATCTGGTGGACATAAGGCGTAATGGAAGAATGCCGCAAATGCGCATACCTAGATGATCAAGATGAAATAACAATGGCCTACACTTGATATGGCTATAATATTTGTTTTTAAAAGGTAGGCTAATAACTGATATCTGAGTATTTTTATGGATAAGAGAAACATGGCCCTACCAATTTGAAAATCATTCTATAGACTAGATTTTTTTTTTAAATAACTAGGCCTAATACATTTTTTTTTTTTTTTTTTTTTAACAATGATTTAATGACATTGTTTGTGGCTTAGTAACAATTTAAATAAGAAAAATGACATGCACCTAATCACAGTTCTGGTATAACCAATGTGAACTTGTTTTTCCCACCAATTGACCCCTCTGTGTCTGTCTGCAGCTTCCTCAAACGCACAGAAAAGTAAGTTGATACTGTGATTTCAAAATGTCTAAAACCATGACTAAAGAGAGACTATCAACAAATACAACAGAGCTCCTGTTTTTGAGTGAGTTCATGTTTACGTTTTTATTCAACACGTTTATAAGCCATGAAATGTGTGTTTTTTAGATGTGTTTTTTTTAATATAGAGGAATATCACTTTCTCTGGTCATAGGAGTAACAACATGAATTTGCATGAGGCAGAAATAATGTGGTATGACTCGATTTTTGCTATCAGCTGGAAGACTGTCCCCTTTTTGGTCAGTCTACATGGAGGGCTAAGTGATTGTCTGACGGTGGGAGGTTGACCTTCTGATGCTCTCCCTCCACTGAGACAGCCCATCAGATGCAGGCACAATCAGTCCAGTAAAATATTTAAAAAAGCACATTTATTTAAATGTATGCTCACTCAGCTGTGCCTCACAAGTAATACCACAAGTGATGATCTATTACCAGTGTGATCATATTCCTCAAGTTTTAAAATATATATTTTTTATGGTCTGAGAAGAACATTGGCAGGACAGTTCGAGCATAACCAATATGCAGTGATAATGTATTTGGCATATAGCCTACTACAAACCTCATTGTTACAGAACTGTTTTAATAGGTTAGTGTTGCACAGGCTTACGTTTAAAAAAAATATATATATATTATGTTTAAAAAAATTCTAAGTGGTAGATCTTGGCCTTCATTTTGACTCTGTGATCTCGGCTCAAAGTTTGGGGACCACTGCCTTACTGTATGAAGTTGTAATCCAGTCCTGTTTCTCATAAGATTACTGGGATGGAAAGCCTACCCACCATGAGATTTGAATATGTGTATTTCCTGTTCTTCAGCCTTGAGTTGGGCTATATCGATTCTTAGAATATTTGGGTAAAACAAACTTTCAACTAATGTATGTTTATCGCTTGCTCTTCTTTTGCTACTAGAAGACTAACCTCTCTTAATATTAAGGCTGATGTGCTGTATACATTGAGGCTGTGACAATACCAGTATCACACATTTAAAAAAACATTTTTTTAAAACATTTTTTATAGCAAAATGAAAACACAAAGCCGACGAACTCTTTGGTCCTTTTTAAAGGGTAACTCTCAACTCCAATTTGAGCCTTTGCCCTAAAAAAAATGCATTCAGGTGGGAAGTTATGGGTGGGTGGGGGGGAATTGCTCAAATATTTATTTTGGTGGTAGGTAAATGTAGTTGTACCTGATCCCAACACATTTTCACTAAAGCATACTTACCAGAAGTCCACAGACACACTCTGATAATAAAATATGTGCATTGTAAGCAAATACGGCTCTGGACAGTTAGCTCACTGTCCAGAGGTGCCGAGTTCCTGACATCTATTGCTACTTGAGATGTAAGTTCAAATCCCATGAGGTGGAATTTTTTGTTGTTGAAATGTGGTGGTATTGTGAAAAGTGCAATCACCTTGAAAATGAAGGTTAGGGGCTCAATCCAACCTGTATTGCAGTATTTACGCAGTAGCTCCTTTTCCAATGGTCAAATTAATTCACAGATTGGTCTTGGATACTGTATAAAAACCTACAACTACTACCAGTGTGACCCCTGGTAGTAGGCTTTCACTTTTCAGAATTAGAAGTGTGTGGGCATGGGATGAATATTGTAGATGGAGGATAAAAAAAATGATCTCTGCCCTGTGTGGGATTCAAACTCACATTTCTAACTATGAGCCAACTGCCTTTGCAGACTGCACCATCAATCAGTTATAGCAGGTGAGAAAAAAATGAGGTGATATGACCACCATTGTCATTTATTTCTTGTTACGATTGATGTAGCTATGAATATGAACATCATATAATCCTCATAGCCTACATATTTTTTCTTAAAACCACATAGATGTGTATGAAACGGTAAGCAAAAATGTTGGGGTCGTATGTGTGTCATTCAGAAGGTGAATGGGAAAGACAAAATATTTAAGTGCTTTGAATGGGGTGTGGTTAGTGCCAGGCACACCGGTTTGAGTGTCAAGAACTGCAACGCTGCTGGGTTTTTCACGCTCAACCGTTTCCCGTGTGTATCAAGAATGGTCCACCACCCAAAGGACATCCAGCCAACTTGACACAACTGTGGGAAGCATTGGAGTCAACAAGGGCCAGCATCCCTGTGGAATACTTTCGACACCTTGTACAGTCCATGCCCCAACGAACTGAGGCTGTTCTGAGTGCAAAGCGGGGTCCAACTCAATATTAAGAAGGTGCGCCTAATGTTTTGTTCAGTCGGTGTATATCACTTTTGCAACGAACTGTCAAAAGGAAAACCAGAATTGAAGTGTGTCAGTATAACTTAGCCTAAAATGTTTTTCCATGAAAGTTACTCTTTAACCTCCTGTATGCAAAATATTGTGTGCTATAGCTTGGAAAATAAACAAATGTGACTCAATGACACCATGATGATGTTTATTTCCAACATTACGGCTGTTTTCCTAAAGAAGTTAAATCCGCTTAGTGTTTTGTTTCCTTGCCACAATACTAATGAGTATTGTGATACTGGTATCTTCCGGGCCCTAGTATCAATGCTCTGGTACAGTCTACAGCCTCTTTTCCAGATGACACGTTATAGGGCCTGTTACACAACCTCGCTCCAGTCTTCTGTTGAGTTGTACATTTTGTGAGTGACATAATAAAATAGTGCACTTACATAACATGGAGTGACGCCATCAGTTTTGATAAATTATTTAGTCAGCCTTTTGTTTCAGAGGAATACTTAAATCAAAAGGATTTGACTCATAATTTCGGTTGGTTCTTTGCGCTGAAGTAGAAGGGCTGCCAGACAGCGTTCAGCACTTTGTCGGTACGTTTTCAGCTGTTAGGACTTTAATGAGGAATTATATGGGCCCGGCGTCAGTTACGTCACAACTTAGTTTTTCATGACTGAGCTTTGTAATTCAAAAAATATATATTGATATTAAGTAGGCTATTGTTAAAGTTTGATCCCACTCTGGCAGGAGATGTTGTTTTTATGCCATGCTTTAGGCTCAAAACAGGACGCTTGGGACCTCTTTCAGTTTAATGGTCAGCAATGCATAAGACAAGTGACATACATTTCAGTGATTTGTCCAAAGGGAAAGTAATGGCTGGAAGTGCATGGTTTTATAAAGAGAGAAGGAGTTGGCAGAAGCAAGGAGAGGGAGGTGTGGGGAACCCAGGCCAAACCCCCGTCTCCCTACTCCCTTCAAGGATTAGAGTGAAAATGCTTCCCGTTTTGGCCCAATGTGTACCGCCTCTTTCCACTGCTCCAGTCCCTCCACAAGCGCTCTCACCAGACATGGGGAGTCCTTCACTACTGTGAGTGTTATATGTTGCTCACTGCTTAGCACATCACCTCCAGAATATTCAGATGAAAAGGCGCAAGCGGTAAGTTATGGGGGATTTTATTAGAGGCTTACGTGACGGATTTGGCTGTTTGGGGGTTCCCCCCAACCCCTCTGCTGTACATGGTGTGTTGTAATTGTTAGATATTACTGCACTGTCGGAGCTAGAAGCACAAGAATTTCGCTACATCTGCTAAACACGTGTATGTGACCAATAAAACTTGATTTGATGGGTAGAAACCAATCTCCGGTTTGCTTGCTGCATGGGTTCTAATTTGGGTTTTGTTGTGAGGCCCCAATTTGCATTCGTCGTTTTTAAAATTTGCCTGCTAGTTAGTATTTTCCATGATATGTAAGGTGTGCTGATGTACTGTAGGCACGGTACTTTCAATGTTATTGTACTTCTACTGCTACTACTATGTGGTTTTTCATTTCATTCTTTGTACATTATTTCCATTGATTTAAAGACGATGTAAGAATCTTCTCCCTGTGTGTGTAACAGGCAAGACATGATCTTAAACTATTTGAAGGTGTTAGACCTAGATAGCAGACTTTTATGCTCTCCAGGATTTAACCAAATGCATTGGCTTGTGGCTACATTTGCATGAATAGGTTCTACATTTTATTTGTTTTTGTAAGAAACGCTGGCTATTTTATTCCATATAATGCTAGAATGGGCACTTCTCCTGCTCTTTCCATCTGGTCAAAGGGCACCTTGAAGTGAAGATGTTTTGAATGTTGAGACTCCAGAGGAAAATGGCAGCAGTAGTATATTTGCTGAGTTGAACTCTGGCTGAGTTGTAATTGGTGATGTAGTGTATGGTTTTGTAGCTCCCCTGAGTGGACAGAATCCTCCATAACACAGTCCCTCAGTCCCATCCACTTGGAGCACAACCAGTTAATTTACAGTCATTTTTTTTTTTTTTTTGCCTGATAGTCTGTGCTGTTTGTTTAATTCACTCCCAGCTATTGAATACACCTGAGGGGCAGTTGTGTAAAGTACTTAAGTAAAAACACTTTAAAGTACTACTTAAGTATTTTCTTTTGGCATCTGTACTTTACTTTACTATTTATATTTTTGCCAACTTTTACTTCTACATTCCTAAAGAAAATAATGTACTTTTTACTCCATTTTCCCTGACACCCAAGAGTACTCGTTACATTTGGACAGGAAAATTGTCCAATTCACACACTTCTCAAGAGAACATCCCTGGTCATCTCTACTGCCTCTGATCTTGCAGACTCACTAATCACAAATACTTTGTTTGTAAATGATGTTGGAGTGTGCCCTTGGCTATCCATAAATAAATACGTCTAGCAAATTGTGCACTCTGGTTTGCTTAATATAAGGAATTTGAAATTATTTATACTTTTACTTTTGATACTTAAGTATATTTTAGCAATTCCATTTACTTTTGATACTTAATTATATTTAAAACCAAATACTTTTACTCAAGTAGTATTTTACTGGGAGGCTTTCTCTTTTACGTGAATCATTATCTATGAAGGTATCTTTACTTTTACTCAAGAATGACATTTGAGTACTTTTTCTACCACTGCTGAGGGGTATACTACGAAGCAAGCTAGGTCTACTCATTTTTTTTTTCTTCTAAAGATAACTAGCTTCAGTTAGCTTCACATTCCATCTCAGGCTTCATCCGTACTACGACGGTGGATATTGCTCGTCTGCCTGCCGCTAACTCTATCTAGCAGGCTTGTAACTGCGCATGCATGTCTGACATGGCTCGTCAAATACCAAACTCTTCATTGAGACAGTGCTGAAACACCAATCCATGGGCATGTCACTTTCATTTGAACCGAAAACGTTTCTTTCATTTAGATATCTTTCAAATTCAGCAGGGTATGGTGTGAAATATACTTTTAGAAGTGCTGTCTTTTATTGTGTTACTTTGGTGTGGTTATCAATGCACGATCACCTTTTTTTCACACTCCTATGATAAAATAATTGTGTTAAGTCATTTCAAATGCATTTGTCATTACTAAATTGGTAATGTGCTAGTTATTTTAACAATTGTTTTTTTTTTGCACACAAACACATTTTGATTAGAAAAGTATTATCTGTTGTCTTCCTCAAATGAAGTGGATGATGACTCAATATTTGCGAGAGGGAGGGAATTGGATTTAATTGATCCTCAACTCATGGCTCAGACACTTCATTTAGGATAAATGTAGTTAGCCCTGATTTAGCCTGCCCCGGAGCAGGTTAGATCTGAAAGATTCATTGCCATAGACATTTACCTGGCTAAAAGGTGAGCCACATTCATGGTACCGGTTATCCCAAGTTGAACAGTTGACCAAACTTACTTCGCCAACTAAAACTACATTCGTAATATAGGGCTCTGACCTGATTTATTTAAAAAAAATAATCTGGATCTGTTAATGTTGTGTTACTGTTTAGCCAACTACATTTTCTGGTCAAGCGACCATAATCTTCAGGCAAGTAAAAACTGCTCCTGACTGAACGGACGGGCAAGTAAGTGCCTTTTTGAGAACTTAATGTCAATCCCTGTGGGGTTTATTCCATGTTTTCTGTGAGTGAATTGTCTGGAGATGGGCAAACACACACTTGAGTTGGCAAAGTGCAGGCTGGCGAAACAAAACTTTTCCCCTCTGTCTGAATACACCAGACTGGATTTCAACATGTGTTTATGGTTTACAATGTTTTAGGCTACCTCCTGAAACTTGTATGGGCATTGACTACACAGTATCTTTTAACATACCGCTTTCTCCTCTTCTGTTTTCTTCTCTTCTCCTAGTTCCAGGTCTCGCTCCCGCTCCAGATCTCACTCTCCGTCCCACGGCAGGAACTATCCCACCAGAGACTACCAGAACAACCAGGGTTACCAGGGTTATCAGAGAGGCTACAACCGCGGCTTCCGCAGACCCTTCTACTTCCGCGGTAGAACCCGGGGCTTCTACCCTCGCCGTGGTTACCAGAGAGGAGGGAACAGCTATGGCTACAGAGCCAACAACTGGCGGGGGGGTGGCTACCGGGACGGGCCACACCGCGACCAAGATTACCACGGTCCGCATAGCCCCAGGAGAGGCCGCTCACGCTCCCGCACTCCTAGGAAACGCTCGGGCAGCCGCAGCCACTCGCGGTCTCGATACTCTGACCGCTCGTCCTCCAGGGGTTCTCGGTGGTCTCGGGGGCGCCACAGCTCGTCTCGCTCCCACTCCTCATCCCCGCGGCAACGCCGCAGCAGCCCTAGCTCGGGGAAGCCCGGCTCCAAGGATGTAAAGGACAGGCCTACGCCAGCAGAGGCCAAGGGGGAGAGCGGAGGAGGGACTGGGGAGCAGGCAGAAGGACAGGGGGGAGAGGCCAGTAGTCATGATAAGGATTCTGCTGGGAAATGGCAGGGTCTGAGTGACTATGACACCAGCCCCAAACACAGCAGTCCTGCTGTTTGTGCCAACCAGGTAAAATCAGAACCCAAAGGGCCGTTGTGGAGAACCATCGGCAGCACTGGCAGTGCTCCCTCCACCAACAGCCCACCGGGCTCCACCAAGGCCGGGCCAACCGCCTCCTTCAGCGGGTTTGGCTTCCTTGGCAAGGAGGATCCCACCAGGGCAGATGATAAGAGTGCCATTTCCTCTGCTTTCAAAAAGTATGTTCTGTACTTCCCATTACATTCTGCTACATTTGTCTTTCATCATACCTGTTTTGTTTTATTTTCTTTAAGTTGAGTTTTCTTCATCCCAGTTTGTGATTAAAATTGTTCAGTCTGTGCTCAGCTACAAAGATCCTTGGAAGAATACAGCTAAAACTGTATGCCATTGTCAATGGCAGTCCTCTTCTCATTTCAAATGCAAGTGACAACATTTAAAAAGCTGGCTGTTGTCCTCTGCTATGCATTGAAAGTAGGTTCAGTTGTATGAAATCCCCCTAATTGTGGAGGTGGTTATTAAGTATAATTATTACAATACCAGACCTATGCTATTGTAAGTCTTACATGTCATTCTGTACTGTTGTCAGCTCTATGGTTGTGCTGTCTTGTTTGTTTCTTTTCTGTTTGTTGATCATCCAATATTTGGACCCCTTGTGACGAAATGCATTCGAATTTAATCAGTGCCCTGTTAGAAAACTGGGATTCTGTAACACTACTAGACATTCTCCTTTGTATAACATGTGGTAAAGGTCCATTTACTTATCTGTCTTATTGTCCAGGTTCTTGGCAGAAAACAAGAGCAAAAAGCAGCAGGCGGCGGCAAAGTGGGAGAATGGCCGGGACAGGGACCAAAGCACCACGGACGGAGACTGCAGAGAGAAAGGCAAGAGCAGGACTAGCAGTGGCCTCTTAAACATAACAGCAGCTTCCTTCAGCTCCAAGGCCGATAAGTCCCTGCCCTTCCTGGACAAAGCTGAAGAGGCCTTTCTCAAGTCTCAGGCTGCAGGGAGAGAGAGGGAGAGGGAGGCGGAAGAGGAGGCCAAGCCCAAAGGAGCCACCCTGACGACACGGGACGTGTTTGGGAAGTGGGAAGACGAGCCCCTTTACTACCCCCCAGGGAAGGACGAGGAGAGACTGAGAGACACGGCCGAAGACGTGGTGGAAGACCTGGAGCACATGGAGGAGGAGCTCTACCGCAGCCGCAAGCAGGCCTCCAAGAAAGAAGAGAAGTCCAAGAAGAAGGAGAAGAAAGACAAGGAGAAGAGCAGTCCGTCCCCAGCCATAGCAACCGTGGCCCTTAGGGGTTCAGGTAGCAGGGAGAAGGACAGGCCCCTGGCCCTGTTCCCCGTCTCTAGGGTGGAGTCACCCCTACCCAGGCCCTCTGGAAAGAGGGATGACTTTGAGCTTAGTATCAACTCCTTTGACAAGATGCCCAGGTAAGCAGCATTACCATTATTGTTCATCAACAGACTGCTTGGAGGGTTAATGTTTTCTGAAAATATAATTTAACACTGGATAGTTTTTGATCTGCCTGAAAGTTAAAAATGTTATGGAACTCATCACGGTCTTGAACAAAACAGTTTTGTATCTGCTTGATCCACCTGGTCTCTCTTTCTCAGCTCCTCCTCTGGAGGTCTGACGAAGGAGCGTGGTATGTCCAGGGATCTGGTACATCCCGCTAAGAGAGATCACGGAGAGTTCCGTTCCATCTTCCAGCATATTCAGGCGGCTCAGCTCAGACGCAGCCCCTCGGAGCTGTTTGCGCAGCACATTGTCACCATTGTGCACTACATCAAAGGTAAGGTCTCTTATTGGAGACCATAAAGTGCTGTCTATGAAGCCACAGACACAACAAGCACAGCAGTGGGGTTTAGCTTTGAAATATTCACTAGTTCCATGGAGTGTTCAATCACTTGTCCCTTTGTAGGATTTGACGTAAATCTACCAGCCACTCAGATTATTTACCAGCCAAAATATATATTTTCCGCTAAAATTACTATCTTGGGTTAGCTATAAACATTTTTGGTAGGAGCGTTATCTTCTCTTCCTTAGCAGTTGAAACTCAAACATTGAAAAACAACCTAGCTTGTGAACAAAACAATGTAAATAGCCAAGAAACAAGGACAAAGTCTCACTTCAGTAGACTTTCGCTTAAAGTAAACTTTCATGCCTGTATGCAGCGTTTCTAAAAATGAATCTTTCACTCAGTTCTTCACGTGCGCACAGCCCAGCCAGGTAGTGTTGCAGCACAAGGTGGAATGGGCTATATAGGATTTGGAGTTCTTTGACTTTGTGTGATTTTACTATAAATGTGGTCATACTTGACTTTTTGTTTTATTCACACAAAGGCAAGTGAAATGTTTGCACTGTGGAGCCCTGACCACCCGCCAACGTGGCTAGTGAAATAGATATCTTACCTGCCAATGCCAAAGTCTAATTTTAGGCCCTGGTCTGTTAGAGATGTCCATTGACTAGAAAGACTATATAAATATTGTATCTGTCCTCCATTTGCAGCCCAACATTTCAGCTCTTCAGGCATGACTTTAAGTGAGCGATTTGCCATGTACCAAAGAAAAGCCGCTGAGATGGAATTGATGAAGCCAAGGAAGAGTCCAGAAATCCATAGGTAAGGCAGTCTTTCTCATAACTGTGTCAGCCAGTATTGGCTGCCTTCTCTTCAGATTGCAATGAGTTTACGTCAAGCATTCAATATAGCTGCAAAGTTGTGTGTTCAACAAATTAAATACTCTCAAATACTTTGACACTATAGTGTGTTAAGTACATGCTTTGATGAAGCCATATCCAACTCACCTTGTGCCTTTTCCTTTTGTGTTCTCCTCCAGGAGAATCGATGTCTCTCCCAGTGCGTTTAAGAGACACTCTCACCTGCTAGAGGAGCTGGAGGACTGCAGCTACAAGGTGACCGGCCTTTTTGACATTTGATGTAAAAATTGAAGGTGATTGAGACGATCCAAAGCAGCAGTGTTCAGCTTGTGCTTTTCTTTTAAAGGAGATGCATAAGTCTAAATCAAAAGAGCCCAATTTGTGTATTGTAATCCCAAGCGAGCCCCCCAGCCTATGAGATATGGTTATTGAGCGGGTATGTACGTACCCAAGAAAAAGCTAAAAGGAGGTGACTTAAGATGCTGTGTCCAAGCCTCTCATGGGACCCTAAGCAATGCCATCGTAAGTATTTCTCCTCAAACAAGCAACATGTTTTCAAGTTCAGTAAAAATGATTTAGTTTTTAAAGGATATCTTAAAAGCATGCTCCTGTTTTCCATGAGTGTGTAGATATCTGTTGATGTGAATGTCTGTTACTTGGCCAAGTTACTCCGTTTAATAAAGCCTTAGAAAATTAACTAAGATTACATTAACACACGTGATTGATCTGTTTACTTGAGTACATCAATTCAAACTACTTTGATATAGAGCTTCAGTTATTTTGAAGAAAACATTTCAAGATGGCCTTAGCTCTCTGGAGGGATGCGTTCATTGTGCAATCACCAGCAGATGGGGTGCAATACTACAAACACACACCTTCCTTATTTCACTGCATGTTTTTTTTTTTTTTTTTTTTACTTAATCTTTGATATATATTCATAGGTTGCACCTCAGTCACGCCATGCCATTGTTATGAACGTTCTCAAGATGCCCTCGTGATAAGCCCAGTCATTCTGAACGGAGGCTAATGACTGTTTTGTTTAAATTATACGATAGTGACCTGGAAATTTGACATTGCTAAAGTAGGCAAATATTTTGTAGGCAGCAACTTTGCCATCATTATCATGCTGTCAAATTTACTTTAGACAGATGGAAATGTCATTATCTTGCAAAGTTTCTCAAAAATAGCTAGCAATGCTAATGTTAGCCAGCTAAAAACTGGTGGTCTTCCCTCAATCTCAGCTAGCTAGCTAATGTTATACTGCATCTAAAGTCAATCTGGCGACATCACAATGATGACTGTTTTCTTACTAATTATTTGTCTCCTTTTGAGATGTGATTGTATTTCCAAGACACTCTAATGCACTTTTGATGAAATCTTCATCAGCGCTCATTGACAATGCATTGAATAGAATGCTCAGTCGGGCGTCAGTCCTAAAATGAATGTTCAAAACAATATTGTGACAAAACGTGCAACCCATGAAATGGAAAGGCATCATTACTTCATTATGTTGCCCACTTCTAAGTTGTGGTATCGGAAGTGGCAAATAACATAGACAGTATTTCCATATCTCCACAGGATCAGGGTAAAAAACCTAAAGGTGACCCAATGGACCTGCGTCTGGATATAGAGCGCCGTAAAAGATTTCCTGGGAAGGAGGCTGGGCAGAATAAACGGGACGGGGGCAAGGGCTCCGGAGGCTCCCGAGGACCCAGCCAAGAGAGGTCCTCAGAGAAATCCGCCAAACACCACAAGAAATCCAAGTAGGTTTATTATAGTTTACTTTAAAATCACCTCCCCATAGTCTCCTTCGTCCCTGAATTGTTTCTTTCTTTGAAATGTGGTTATATAAACTATCTTTGCGATTTCATGTTCAGCACTTAAAATATAGATCCAGTTAAAATGGAGTCTAATTGTCATTTCCCCCTTTACCCCTCTCGCTCACAGAAAAACCAAGAAGAAGCGTGATCGCTCTCCATCCTCCTCCTCTTCCTCCTCTTCTCCCTCTCCCTTCAGAGGAGGGTTCAGAGGTAAAGACCACATGATGGGGGAGGAGATGGAGCACATGGACCAGGGCTACAATAAACCTCGCTTCGGGCCCCGGGACTACGGAGGCCCCATGGATAGGGGTCCCCCCCGCGATTATGAGGGCCACATGGAGAGGGGTCCCCCCCGGGATTACGAGGGCCACGTGGATAGGGGCCGAGGACGTGGAGGAGGATTTGTAAGTTCTGCTCTCTGTGTGACGTATTCTACTGTTTCACCTAGCCAGCCTACTGTATGGACTGGAGTGCACTATGGAATGACTTTGATTGTCTTGTAATTTTCTATCTTTATAACTTCGCTATAGACTGTGCTTCTCTGCTCTGTTCCTTCCTCCTAATGATGATGATGATGATAAGGAGAATGAGGAGGATGATGATACTATTTCACACTTAATCCATACCTGATTACTAAAGGTAAAGTAATACTCATGTGACATTCAGAAACACAATACTCAAAGCAGAAGCCTGACTCCTCCTTCTCTCCTCAGCCAACTGAGAGCCCCTGGTGTTCTCTTCTGCTTGCTCGCTCTCTCGCTCTCTCCATCTCTGATGTATTTGATCTTTACATTGGGACTGCTTTCCTGCAGCTATAATTTTTTATTCAGGTCCAAGCCCTCAGTCCAAGCCCTCAGTCCAAGCCCTCAGTCCAAGCCCTCAGTCCAAGCCCTCAGTCCAAGCCCTCAGTCCAAGCCCTCAGTCCAAGCCCTCAGTCCAAGCCCTCAGTCCAAGCCCTCAGTCCAAGCCCTCAGTCCAAGCCCTCAGTCCAAGCCCTCAGTCCAAGCCCTCAGTCCAAGCCCTCAGTCCAAGCCCTCAGTCCAAGCCCTGTGAATATTGGAAATGATAATAGTTGATTGTGCTCAGACTAAGTTTCTCCTGGGTACATATCTAGGATCAGCTTCCTCTCCCTCAATCCTAACCTTAACCATTAGTAGGGGAAATGCTAGATCAGTGTTTATGGGCAACTTCACTCTACACCCCCAGTCTGACCCTGTTTGTTTTGGTTTCAGCTCCCCAGAGTGAGAGGAGGTGGAAGGGGCTGGAACAGGGGCAATTACCAAGGAAACAACAACAGCAACCCCCCTCCTAATGTGAGCAACGCCCCCCCAGAGCGTCCGCCAGATGAGGAGTGGGACCCAGAGTACACTCCTAAGAGCAGGAAATATTACTTTGTAAGTTTCAGCATTTACTCTTTATTTAAGTATACCATAATTACTTTTTTGTGTGAGCACTTCTCTGCACAATATCCCTAGTGGATTTGAATCCAAATAGTCTCTAATAACATTCGCAGCTGATTTTGGTTCTGTGTTTCCCAGATTAGAATGTGAAGACATGGTCTTGATTCTGTTTTCAATATTGTGAAAGGTGATCATCTTAACTCTTAGTGACATTAATGCAAGACGTATACATGTTAAATCTGGAATCGGTAGTGGTGAAACTGCAACGTCCATTTGCGATATTACATCAAAGACGTAGTTTTTCCTCGGACAGCATTGCATGAGCGATAGAACAGCAGAGTATGTTCTATGATATTTTTTTACCATGGTGTAGAATGCTCCTCTGCCCCGTTTCAAAAGAAAACAATAACAAATGTGCTTGGGGCGATCAGTGGCACTGTTTCACCAAATGTGGATCTCGGCTTTAATAATGAACATTAATACATGTTAACACATTTTAATTTGCTGATGTTGTCTTGGAATCCTTTTCACTGATCTGACTGTTTACTTATTTGGCAGCATGATGACCGAGAGGGAGAGAAGACGTGGCTGGAGAGCCGCGGCCGAGGGGCCTTCCCCCGCAGCAGGGGACGCTTCATCTACCGCAAGGGCGGCAGCAGCCCCAACAAGTGGACTCATGACAAGTTCCAGGGGGATGGGGAGGAGGGCGGCGAGCATGGGGAGGAGCACCACACAGAGATGGACCATAAAAACAACATCCAGTCCGGAGACCCCTCAGCCTCCAAGCTGTAGTTGACCCTCCTCTTCCTTCCTCGAGAGCTTTCTGTCCATCTGTTTGAGGTCATCTGATTATCTGCCGTCATCTCTGTGTAAGCTTGAAGAGCCTAAACTCTGGCTACCTGCCCTGCACCTAGTCAGTCACAGCATCAGAATGTACATGGTTGTTTTCCTATCGTTGACTCAAGCCACTTTCAGTAAGGGTTATATGGGAGAAAATGTTTAATTGAACTTGAATTAAGGGGCGAGCTACTTTAAAAAAAAAATGAATTACTACCAGTAATTTGTATTTGTTTCTGGGTGTTTGATATGTAAAGATGTGCTTTGTTTGTCTTTTTATCTGTATTTGCTTGTTTGTTACGAACAATAGCAGACTGGTTTCCGATCGTCTCCTGTGGGATATACTACAAAACATGATAAAGGAGTTGGTAAGCTAACTTGCCTACAGTAAATATTATGAAATAAAAAAGTTATTTATTTTTTGAGTCAATTAGACCATGCCCAGATTGAAATAGGCATGGTATAATTGACTCAACAACCAAAAACGCATATGTTAGTTTAGCTTTCTTAATGAACCAGAATATCTGTAGTTATTTCTGGTTGGCTAACTCATTGATCCTGCTTTGTAGTATACCCCTCTGGGTCCTCTGAAATGGTTACGTTATTGTAGCTACGTTGATTTAAAGCAAAGTAACTTTCCTCAAGACATAAAAATGACAAATGGATTTGTGCCTTAAAATTGATATTCATAGTGATATGTATTGCTCTATATACTTTCGTCGCACAGCTTTTCTGCTGTACTAGCTAAAGCAAGCCTTTAGCTTAACAGTTGTTTTGGGCAGTGCTAGGTTTTTGATGGTGTTTTGCATGACACTTTGGTCCCATGGGGTGGTAAGGTTAGAGTCCAATCTCTACTGTGGGTACTGGGCTCATACTAGAACTGGGCGATGTGGACAAAAATCCATATCATGATAAATTGCCTGAATTGATGCGAGAACGGTACATTTCTAACAATGTGCACCAGTTTAAAAAAAAAAATGTTAATGATTTTTTTAACTACTACTAGTTTGATGGTTATAGCCATCAATTATCCCATTAACAATCACCCATATTAGCAAACTTTATTTCAAGGTTCACATTTCTCTACTATAGGCTACTTATCGTATTGAACGATATCAGCAAAATGCCTGCGATTTGATTTTCGGTTTATCGTCCCAGCTATTGCTCACATTACCAGTATGTCCTGCCATGTTGAGAATTCTCCATCATATCCTACATAAGCATTCACATTACCACCAATACTTCTGGTCTTCTACTTGTTGGGGGGTTGAGGTTGTTTCTGTGTGGTTTGTTCCCATTGATACTTCCTGTTTTTAAGCATCAAGAGGACTTTCACTGTGTAAAATGAAAGGTCTGCGACAAAAAATTATTTTGTTTCACAGCTGACAAATAGCAGGTGTATGTTCGTGCCTGTTTCATAATTTTAGGTAAATCACTATTTAGATTTTTTTTATAAATATAATTATAGGAAAAATAAGTAGTTATGTAACAAACAAAATTATTGATATTGAGGCCTTTATCTTGGGAGTTTAAATGTTTTAAATATACTGAACAAAAATATAAACGCAACATGTAATGTGTTGGTCTCATGTTTCATGAGCTGAAATAAAATATCACAATTTTCCATACGCACAAAAAGCTTATTTCTCTCATTTTGTGCATAAATTTGTTTACAACCCTGTTAGTCAACATTGGTACTTTGCCAAGATAATCCATCCACCTGACATGTGACATATCAAGAAGCTGATTAAACAGCATGGTCATTACACAGGTGCACCTTGTGCTGGGGACTATAAAAGGTATCCACATGTCTCAAGTTTTGAGGGAGTGTACAATTGTAATGCTGACTGCAGGAATGTCCACCAGAGCTGTTGCCAGTGAATGTAATGTTCAATTCTCGACCATAAGCCGCCTCCAACGTCGTTTTACAGAATTTGGCAGTACGTCCAACCGGCCTCACAACAGCAGCCCTGGACCTCCACATCCAGCTTCTTCACCTGCGGGTTCATCTGAGACTAGCCACCTGGACAGCTGATGAAACTGAGGAGTAGTTCTGTCTGTAATAAAGCCCTTTAGTGGGGAAAGATTCAGTCAGATTGGCTGGGTATGGCTCCCCAGTGGGTGGGCCTATGCCCAGCCATGGCTGCGCACCTGCCCAGTCATGTGAAATACATAGATTAGGGCTTAATGAACTGATTTCAATTGACTGATTTTCCTTATGAACTGTAACTCAGTAAAATAAGTGAAATTGTTGCGTTTTTATATTTTTGTTCAGTCTAGAATAGCAGTTTATGGGCTTCATCATTTTCGTCCTTCCGTAATGTTCTACATCAAAAGGTAAACCTCAATAGTATAGGTTATGGCACAAGATGACATAAGTATAACTTTTCCCTGTATGTGGCAAGTAAATACTGTAAAAGTATACTTGTTGGTGGAGCATGAACACAGGTGAGTAGACGTCAAGGAGCAGGTTTAGTCAGCTACAGTGCAAGACTGCATTGTGTCCATACTGTATGTATTGAGTATACTGTAACTGTAGGACTCTATTCTTTGTTTTTACGCTCTTACTCGAAACAGAAGCTGACATCTTTTCTACTGTTCCCTCAGAGATTTTAAGTACTCGTCATTCATTTTCAATAAATATTTTCTCTGGTTCACTTGAATTGTTTTGTCATGTACTACTTGCCTTTTCCTTCTGCACTCCTCATTTCAAGTTCTGAGTTTTCAACATTCTTAAGCTTGACCTGTGATATCAAATGCCTAATGGAAAGTAAATAGCTCTAAAAGTTGTACACATCCACGGCATTTGTTATATTGCAATTCTTTGGACTTGACAGGATATATTGTAACATGTCTAACTAATTTTAGACATGAGTGCCAGCTTAGTACAATTTGATAAGGACTACAGGAATTTAGCTGTGGAATTTGGTAATGAGCACATACTCGATATGTGACTGCAGACTAGTTGTGCGTGGGTCAGCTGTTTGTTCACCTGCAATTGCTAATAACCCATCCATCACTAGTGCAGACTGAAGTTACATAACCTCAAAAGCAAACACGAGTCACTCACTCAAGCTATATTCAAGGAATAAATGCCAGCCCAAATGGCACCCTATCCCATAGTGCACTACTTAACCCAAGCCCAAGGTGTTGGTCAAAAGTAGTGCGCTATATAGGGAATAGGGTGCAATTTGAGATATACACCAGGTTTGTTTTCTATGGCTGTTGTAACAATCCCCATTTGAAGTAGTACAATTTTTAACAGCACACTTACTGGCACTGGACATGAACACTCCAGTCATAACAAGTAACCTTTTCATTCAGCATAGAACGGTTTGGGTTTGAAGGGGAAAACTCACCCAGGGAAGCCAAAAAAAGAGGATCCCCTGGGACATAGCTGGGATGCACTGGACTTTGCACAACGGAAGTAGTGCCTTGGTAACTACAGTACAGCACAGGGTATGTCCAAAATGACACCCTATTCCCTATATAGTGCACTACTTTTGACCAGTTAAAAGTGGTGCACTTGGTAGGAAATAGGGTGTCATTTGGGGCACACAACAGTTATCTTGCCTGGGGACAAATGACCTTTTCATAAGTCCTGAACAACCTCTTCAGGAGAGAGAGAGAGAGAGAGAGAGAGAGGCGCTGCAGGGAGTGTGGAAAGGGAAAACAGGTGTGCATCCCAAATGGAATCATTTAGGAATTTGGTCAAAAGTAGTGCACCATGTAGGGAGTAGAGTGCCATTTATGAATCCACAGTGTTGCTGCTGCTATAACCGAGACTGCTGGGACTGGAAAGGAAAACAGGAAGTTACTGGTCAGAGATGGTGGCTAATGAGGGGTTAAAGGATGGGGGATTCTGTGGGAAGACTTGTAGCCGGCTAAGATTAACATGGAGGGTTGGAGCTTGGAGCTGACTGTGTGGAGCAGCCTGACAACCATGTAAGTCAATAAGCAAATGTTAACATACATGAGACAGCGATATTGGTGGTTGTTTCTCTAAGCTGTCTGCATTGTAAATCAATGTGTAAATGTCCAATGGTCATGAAATTCTACTTTTTATTACCAAAATAAAAAATGTATATGGATACTCATTGAAGTATAAACATAAAAGCGTACATTGTATTGTGCAACACATTTGCCATAGTCATACATTAATGAAAACTGTTGAAAATACACATTGAATGAAAAGATGAAGGTGAATCTGTGCCTGCCCAGTAAAGTCCTCTACAGTCTCTGTCTGAAGTAGATAAACCATTATAAGTTCAGGGTTAATAAAATGTTAATATGTCATTGAGTGACTTTAGGTGCTTTAGAGGTAGTGTACCCGTCCGATGGTCCCTGTCCCAGTGGCCAGTATATCAGGCTGCCCATTTCTCCAGATTTCTCTGACGATGCGCTCCCTCTCCTCCAGTTGCCTCGCCCTCTCCAGCTCATCCGTCGATGCAAACACGTTCCTCAAAGTACCGTTTGATTGGCTGCTGCGGTTGCTCAAAGGCACCGCAGTTAATTTAGGGATCTCAACCTCCTCCCCTTCTTCCACATCCACTTTCTCCTGTTCCTCATCTTCTTCGCTAGACTTCAGTTTTCTCCTCTCTAGGGAGTGGGGAGCGTTCCTGTTCTTGGTGCGACCACGACGGGCGCTACAGGCGATGCCAGTGACCAGGAGGCACAGGGCCAGGAGCAGGCCAAAACACACACCCATCATGAAGTACAAAGCCAAGCTCTCTGGGTTGGCTGGATGGGTTTAGGAAAAACAGTTTAGATCACTCACTTACATAGCCTTGTGAAAACAGATTGTGTGAGCTTGCAAGATCAGGTTGGTTTTGATGCTATTAGCTACATTGCCAGGGGTTCAGCCAATTATTTGTTTCATTTAAACTAAATGCAACAGCATGTGAATTGACTTTAACAATGCCTTGTTTGGTATCAGTTCTTGGCAAATCTCTTCACAAAGGGCCCCTGATGGGTCTTACTGTATAAGCCACTTTCCTTTGGCTGTAATATGAGTGCAGGAAATGAGGAACTTTACACAATATTTGAGAGGTCAAGCATGCAGACACTTTCACGGTACAGGGGTGTCAAGCCAAAGCTAACAGAACACACAAGTCCCTGGAAAGGATGGTGGTTCTACTCAGAGGTTACAGATCTTTCGGAAAGCTTTCTTAAAGCATCAGAATTAATAAAGGGTTGCTTTATCCTAGAACTATAAGAAGAACAAACACGGATGTCTCACCTTTGATGTGAGCATAGCTCGCCATGCTGTTACTTAGCAGCTCCATGTCTTTTCTAATTGGTTCCATATTACGAGTTCTTCTGTTTTGACGACTTCTCTGGTCATCACATCTCTAGGTCTCTATGGTGTCAGTTCCGGGCCCGTCTCCAATACAAGGACCTGTAGTTCAAAAAGAATTAACATATCGTCAGAACTGCCCCCACAGACAGGAAACAATCAACATTTCCTCTTTTACTATGACGCCATGTGTCATTTCCAATGGGAGGAACGGACTGTCATTTTGAACAGCCAGCACTCAGTGTCTAACTGTCTGAGCTCATTCTCTGGTCCTTAGGAGTCTCATAAGGCTTAGAAGAGAGTGTAACAGAATGCCTCCACCTATTCCCCACCCAACCATCATCACTACAATTCAATGAGGTCAGAGGTCACTGGGGTGTACACATTGTGTTCAGTCAGTGTGCTTGCTTAACCACTAATTGCTTCGTATTTCTGGTATTTCCGTAGCAGTGACCCAGCTATCCCTTTCCTGTGTGCTCAGAGTGGGGGGTTCACTTTTCCCACAGAAATACGTGTTTCACATGCATGCTAAAAGTCTGTCTGTGTGGAGTCTCACAGCGAGGAGGAGCCAAAGAGAAAGGGAGGAGAGATCTAAAAGACAAATAACACTATACAGTGTTACAGAGGTTGAGAGTTAATCTGGGGATTGGGGGACGGAATAGGACAACAAAGTGTTCATGAAATCCAATGACTGCTGACTGATTTCCTCCCTCATTGCTTGCATGCAATTCAACAACAGTTGAGGCACTGGCAGAATGTTGCTCTTTAGCTGTGTCTTTCCTCTGGGAGTTTAAAATCATGCCAGCTATCATCAGGCCCATCAGGCCCCTGTGTTTTCCCTCCCTGATCTTTATCCCGCCGACTCTTGGCAGCAGACCCTGACCCTGTTCACTCTCAAAAGCACATTTTGCCAATTAAATGGTGGCCGCAATTGGCAGCGTTGCTACTTTGTTGGCCCACAGACTCATGGGAGATGGTGGGCCTTGCCGCCTTGCCCCATCAGGGCCCTGGGTTCTCTGCTTGTAGTTATCTTGGCTAGATAATTGATTTGACTTTTGGAAGGAAATAGCTCACCAACTTCATCCTTGTTTTTTTTCAGGATTTAATGACAAGTGCTGGGAGTAATTTTGTTTTCAGTTCAGTTCATTTAAAGACAAACAATATTTTCATTTAATTAGGCCTTGCTTGGCCTCGATTTTAATTTCCCAAATTCTACGAATTACCAGGATGGTGTTTCATCTCCATGAGTCAGGCAGATTGAAAAGGATCAAGGTTAGGAAGGCTCTTTTTTTAAAAGAGGCACAAAAGCTCTCTTCGATTGAAAAATGCACAAGACACATTTCTGTACTTTTTTGTGTGTTTATAGTCTACTTCTTGGCATCTTGAAATGTATTCCCTTTCAAGCACATTCTCCTTCCCCTCCCTCCCTCTCTTTGAATAGCCATGTATACCAAGTCACTCTCCAAGCAGTTTTATCACACCCAACAAGAAATGTTACCGACATAAAAGTTTCTCTCAAAGTCTCAAAATATCTACAGGCTACATACCGGCGGTAACTGGTGATGGCTCTTTAAGTTACACAGTTCTGGTCAACAAATTCTAAGACAGACAGCATTAACACCTACCAGACAAGTTCAATAACTCCTGGAATTAACCGTGGACGTGCGTGTTTATATACCTCATTAAACCCTCTGCTTTCAACCCTACACATTTCCTGCTTGGATAAACCAATCAGATTCAAAGGAGGACATTTTAAACCTTTGAATACCTAAGGGAAATTCTACGGTAACACAGACTCAGATTTTTCACTTTAAAATGTATGCCAAACAAAAACCAATGACTGCAAAGTTAAACAAACCATACAACTATGTACAAGGACAACTTTTAACAATTTCCACAGAATTTTACAAAAGCACATTTACTTGAAGAACAGTGCAGATGCAAAGTTTGGTAACAGAATGACGGCACCAAAAGCACAAACCGTCATTCTGTTAAAATCTCAATATCACTCTGTTGTCGTGGAATTTCCCATAAGTCTTATTATTGTCACTGGTGCCTTAAAACAGATATAATCCAAAAACACAGTAAGTTTAATGGATAAGGTTGTTGTCATAATACAACAAACATAGAGACAACAAAACTGCCAAAAGCACAAGTGGTCTTTAACAACATACATGTGTGACAGGCTGGGAGACAGACTGCTCTGATCATGTTTAAGTGAGGATGTAGAGGCGGTTTGGGTCTCTGCTTCTGTTGCTGCTACAGTGCCTATAAAGAGTTTTATAGATGTGGCATTATGAAGTACAGACATTAATAAGAGTTAATAACAGTCTCTACTAATAAACCTCCATGCCATGTTGTTACTTCCAGAGTACAGGATCACCTTTTTCGGTAAACTCAAAGTTTTTCCCTAAATTGATAGGAAATCAATCTCTTCCATAGAAAACATAACATGTAAAAAGGCAAGAGAATACATCTTCTTGTGAGGACATCAACAGTCGGTCCTACATACAGAAATAGTGACAACACTATTCAACAACACAAGTGAACTAAAACCACTCACTCACCTTAATCTTGATAAAGTCAGTTGAATTTGTGGCTTCACAGTCAATCCACAGATCCAACAATGATTCTAAGGCTAGACTGAGCAGCTGTCCATCTCTGTGGAAAGCAAATACTGCCACAGGCTGTGAAAAAAGTGGAGGAGAAATCAGAGGATCTCAGAGGCGTAGAGGAGTAGGAGCAGTTAGTCCCATCAGGCTGTTATACTGCTGGTTAAGATGAGGAAAGATCCAAGGCTCAGGGGTGCTTGACCTGGCCTCTCTGTAAAGCTGAAGATAGTCCGTTAGAGAACAGCCTTCACACGTGCTGCCTCTCTCCTCAACATCAGCTGTGCTCCACCACCGCTGCCTCTCTCCTCAACATCAGCTGTGCTCCACCACCGCTGCCTCTCTCCTCAACATCAGCTGTGCTCCACCACCGCTGCCTCTCTCCTCAACATCAGCTGTGCTCCACCCCCACTGCCTCTACTCAGAGAGAGGGAGGACTGGCCGAACCTGGGCCAAGAGAGGCTGTCAAAAGGGAGGTGTTGAGAGAGAAAAGAAGAGAGAGGAGAGCGAGAGATGAGCTTGATTAGCATTTATCAAAAAACCCAGAGAGAAATTAGCTTGATTAGCATTTACCAAAAATCCCAAAACAACATTCGTTGCCTATCCCAGACCTTCATACATACATACTTACACTCAGTCTGAGGTATACTTGTGCTGTAGTGAGTGTCCTGTTAACCTGGCCTCTGTGTGTGAGGGCTATCTCCAGCTCTAGGCCATGCCACAGTGAGGAAGCTCTGTTCAGTGTTAACCCAGGAGGGTGGAACAGGAAATAGCTAGTACACTGCTCTGGGAACAGGGCTCTGGTGTGGTGCTAAAGGAGGAACTGACTGGGGATTAATGTAACTTTTTGTGTTGTGATCTCAGGGGATGCATTCCAAATGGCACCCTATTCCCTATATAGGGAACTACTTTTGACATAAGCCCTATGGGCCTTGGTCAAAAGTAGTGCACTATGTAGGGTATAGGGTGCCATTTAAGACAGGCACATGGTTTTAGGGATTTATATGTCCCTAGCAAGCTTTAAATAAACTGTTTCACATCACACCAGTGTGTAGCAGGTACAGCCAGACGGAAAATACAAAAAACAGTTGTTTAAATCATAAAAGTTTGTTTATGTGGTTCTTTGTGTTTGTTGTGTAAACCATAGTGGCTTGTCCACATATTTCAGATTGACGAGTTAAACAACCATTGTTTCTTATTATTCCAAGGGAACCAAAATGTTTATTTTGAATTCCTCTATAGAGAACTATTCTGAGCTAAACAGTGTTGATGTGGCAGTCAGTCCAATGACTTTCAAGAGCAGTTATGTGGTTTTTGTAACTGAGAGGTTTCTCAAGGTTGGTCTTAGAGAAAACATTTGTTTTTTTAAAAGAAGGTTCAAAACCAAAATCATACCACAGCTCAGACCACAGGTCTAACAATAATGGAACGGCATAGGGAAATTCCTGAGATCCAGTGGTGTAACTACATTCTTTATCTAGGGGTTAGAGCATTGGGCCAGTAACCGAAAGGTTGCTGGATCAAATCCCGGAGATGACAAGTTAAAAATCTGTCGTTCTGTCAGAGCAAGGCAGTTCACCCACTGTTCCCCAGGCGCCGAAGACATGTGGATGTCGATTATGGCAGCCTCCCGTACCTCTCTGATTCAGAGGGGTTGGGTTAAATGCGGAAGAGACATTTCAGTTGTATTCATTGTACAACTGACTAGGTATCCCCCTTTCCCTTTCCCCCTTTCCCTATATACCACATTCTGTAGGGACATATTGACCCCAGCTGAATTCAACTCCTCCCCTTTGTAGTACACTCTATACATGTAACTGACTGGTAATGGTGAAACTCTATCTGGAATCAAGAGTTAATCTTCTTCTCCAGCCAACACGTGTTATGTCAGACCTGTCCTCTTCCTGACACTGCTAAGAAATAACATACCCATTTAGAAATTCCTCTAAATCCCAAACACCATCGGAACATTTAGGATAGCCATTTCCAAGGGAAACACTTCTTTCTTCCTCTTAGTTTCTCTGCTCAATGCCATTGGCCCCAAGAAGTTCCATCCTGGTTCCGTGACTGCCAGTCCACCAATCACGGTCAAGGGTGAACCAAAAGGCTTTTATGAGTGGGTTCTGTTTGGGAGAGCTAAGCTTTAGAAACAGCCCTGTTTTTTTCCCTCCTCCAGACTGGTATTGGTCATAAGTAATCTTTTCCCTGGCTGGCCTGTGGGTAGGGAAGGAGACCGGCCTAGTCGTGAATTTAGAGCTGGTTCCTCAGACAGATGGGCATTGTGGTCTATCCTAGCCGAGGCTCCTGGCCATGTTTGCATCCCAAATGACACCCTATTCCCTTTATAGTGCACTACTTTTCACCAGAGCTCATAGGGATATTGCACATCAGTGGAATACATAGGGAATAGGGTGCCATTTGGGACACAGACATGTTCATGGCCAGTAGAGAAAACACTGCCCCCACACAAACACACCCTCACTGTAGTGTAGTGTATGTATTGGGTCCTGTTCCAATTCTATACAATTAAAACATTTCCTTGCTCCTTGAATTCATAAGTACAGATCTAACACAATTGGATAGGTGAAAGCAAGGACTCCAATACATAGATCACAGGATCAACCGTCTGTGATCACTTCAAGGAAGGGACGAAAGGTATACGTAATGAAATAATGGTATACATAGGCGTAACCTACATGGCGTGCTTTTACATCTGCATTGCTTGCTGTTTGGGATTTTAGGCTGGGTTTCTGTATAGCACTGTGACATCTGCTGGTGTAAAAAGGGCTTTATAAATACATTTGATTGATTGATTGATTGATTCACAACAAACCAAATTGCATTGTGCCTATATCAAAACCAGTTTTCCCCAAGACAAAAGGCCAATCTAACCAACAAAATATAGCAATCACACATCTTGTCATCTTACCAAACAGCACTTAAGACTACATGGCTTGGAATTACTCAATTAGTTTTGTTTTCTGAAAATGCAATGATTTCTTTAAAAAAGGAATGTTTATTCAAAGTATTTCAACAAGAGATGGAGCAAAACGAGAATCAAAAACCCTTAAGCATCCAAAAGAATAGTCTTTATTTACCAAAGAAAAGTCTTTACAATGCCAACTATTGACATTCTTAAACTTTAATTGTTTTCTTTCCTTGGATAAGAGGAGAACCTGTCACCCTCTGTGAGTTATAATGTTAAAGCATTATGAACATAAAGACTCAAGGATGACACCTGTAACTTGTGAGAATCAATTCAAATTCATATTCTTCTGTTCTGGAGTCACAATTTCATTAATGAAACAAGGAGAAATTGCACAATTTGAAATGAGTGGTGATGGAAGGCTCCTTGGAGCAACACAACCTCCACCCTTCTAACCTTGTCCCCTGGTTCAATTGCTAGCCAACCACATACAGACAGAGAGAAAGCCAACTGGTGGATGAGAATACCACTCTTCAAGTTCAGTTATTTAATAAATTCAGTATAGCCTGGTTCCAGATCTGTTTGTGCTCTTTCCAACTCCATTGCTCATTGTCAAGCCACATGTTTGGGATGACCATGAGTGACAAGGAGCTGAAACTCAGGTCAGAAAAGTTCAGCCCCTTGGGGCCAATACAACGTCCTCCACCCTTCCAAGTTCAGTTCTTTTTCTTTAGGTACTCCTTCCTGCCCCCTTTCTCGCCGGCAAAGTTGCGAACGCGTCTGATCCTGGTCAGCTGGGTCTGTATGGTCTCCATGATATCCACGTGGTCGGGAATGTGGACATAGCGCACGTTCCTGGCCGTGATAAACAGATCGGCCAGCTGACTGAGCCGGCCGCGGCGGTCCCGGTACAGCACCTGTGGTCGAGGACCACATTGGAAGGATTAGGATATACTTTGTCGTCACCAAAGGGGAAAATCGTCTTGGACAATAAGAATGTGCTGCTGCTTCCACATAGAATAAATAAATACATAAAATCTAATCGTGCAACACATATCAGTATCATCATCACTATGAGTGAACATTGGAAAAACGTGTATTTAACACTTCCATGTGTCATCCTCTGGAGTTATTTGTACTTTAACATTATTGTTTCTAAATGTAAAAAAACTGTTTTACCCAAAAATCAACCAATCATTCACCTCCTCCAGACGCACGTTCATGAAGGCGTCCACGTTGATCACACGTCCCCTCGCCGTGCTCTCATCCCTCAGGTCCACGGTGGTCACCTCCCCCTGTAGCCCCTGGAGAAGGATCACTAGGCTGTTCTCTGCTATAGTGCGCTCCCTGATCGAATGGGACACCTCCATTGGTCCTGCTTAGGTTGAGGATACTGCTAGGGAAGACTATGGAGAGGGAGGAAAGGGTCTGTGTATAAAATGTAAGAACTTGATATTGATTAGTTTCCAAAACGTTTCTTGCAAAAACGGCATTATGGGTAGGCCTATCATATATTATATTTCGAAATAGAAGGCTCTGGCGCACGCGTTGGATCTGCATTCCCATCTGACGCATAGACCAGAGCTACTATTTTGGAAAAACGCGACACCGTGCGCAAATAAATACGTTCTCACGGTACAGAACAACATCTTTACTTTGGTGGGTTACTAAAGTATATATAAGTCAAGTCACTAAACATAGAGAAAGAATCTCCTAAAGGATTAATGGAAGGCGACAAAGCTAGAGAACTCGTTGTAGTGGCGCGATGGACTAGAGGTACAAGCCAGCTAGCTCACTAGCTAGCAACAGAAGCTGGATAACACGAACTTTACACAAAGCTTGCCAAAGCAAAGAAGCGAGCGTACATTTTGGTTGATTCGTTTACATTCAGGAGAAACCAAGGTTAAGTGTACTTAGAGAAGAACTTCGCAGCTAATCACGTCAACGGAGCAAACTTGAGGATGACAGTAAACCGCCGGAGCAGTTTGATGACGTTTCACAACTGTGTCGTGTACGTCACCACCAACTGCCACGCAGGGCCCATGTATTTCGAAACTTGCCAACGTCTTGAACAACACTACCAAGTCGACTACTCCTCGCTTTTTTCTCCGCGGTGTCTACAATCATGGCCAATAACATGACACTTCTCTGGTGCACCTTCTCGGTTCCGTGCTGGCGGGTTATGATCGCTCTGGAGGAGAAAATGTTGCAGGGATACAACCAGACGCTGTTGGACTTCGATAAAGAAGAGCACAAATCTACAATAGTCATGGACCTCAACCCCCGGGCACAGCTCCCTACATTCAAACACGGGGACTGCATAGTGAACGAGTCCTATGGAGCATGCATGTATTTGGAAAACCAGTTCAGGTCCCAGGGGACCCAGATGATCCCTGAGGGTCTAGCCGAACAGGCCCTGATGTACCAACGCATGTTTGAGGGCCAAACCTTCTACGAGAAACTTAGTGATGTGGTCTACTATGAGTATTATGTCCCTCAAGGAGAGAGACATGACTCTGCTATCAGGAGGAACAAAGATAACCTTGCAATTGAAATTAAACTATGGGAGGGATACTTTCAGAAGATGGAGGCAGGCTCTTACCTGGCAGGAAAAGCCTTCTCGTTGGCTGATGTCCTTGTCTTCCCCACCATTGCCTACTCTTTCCGCTCTGGGCTGTCAGCAGAGCATTACCCCAAACTGGGAGCATACTACTCTATGATGAAGGACAGACCAAGTGTCAAAACTACCTGGCCCCCACACTGGCAGGAAGACCAGGAAAAACCTCAGTGGGGTGACTTTCTCAAAGAGCTCTGAGACTCACTCCTACTAAAGGAACACACACACATTATTTAAAGTATTATAGGCACTTAAAATCTATACACTATATATACACAAGTATGTGGACACCCCTTCAAGTTAGTGGATTCGGCTGACCGGTGTATAAAATCGAGCACACATCCATGCAATCTCCATAGACAAACATTAGCAGTAGAATGGCCTTACTGAAGCTTAGTGACTTTCAGTGTGGTGTCGTCATAGGATGCCACCTTTCCAGCAAGTCAGTTTGTCAAGTTTCTTCCCTGCTAGAGCTGCCCTGGTCAACTATAAGTGGTTATTGTGAAGTGAAATGTCTAGGAGCAACAACGCCTCAGTCGAGAAGTGGTCGGCCACACTAGCTCATAGAACAGGACCGCCGAGTGTTGAAGCGCGTAAAAATCATTAGTCCTCGGTTGCAACACTCACTACCGAGTTCCAGACTGCCTTTGGAAGCAATGTCAGCATAAGAACTGTTCGTTGAGAGCTTCATGAAATAGGTTTCCATGGCCAAGCAGCCGCACACAAGCCTAAGATCACCATGTGCAATGCCGTCGGCTGGAGTGGTATAAAGCTCGCCGCCATTGGACTCGGAAGCAGTGGAAGCTCGTTCTCTGGTGTGATGAATCACGCTTCACCATCTTCACAAAGTCCTGACCTCAACCCCATTGAACACCTTTGGGATGAATTGGAACACCAACTGCAAGCCAAGCCTAATCGCCCAACATCAGTGCCCGACCTCACTAATGTTCCTGTGGCTGAATGGAAGCAAGTCCCCGCAACAATGTTCCAACATCCAGTGGAAAACCTGCCCAGAAGAGTGGAGTCTGTTATAGCAGCAAAGGGAGGGGATGCCCATTATGAATGCCCATCATTTTGGAATGAGATGTTCGACGAGCAGGTGTCCACATACTTTTAGTTATGTAGTGTAGCTTCCCTTTGTTGCACACCTCATGAAACAGAAAAGTTGCTTTTATTGTGGGTTTCCTGACAGATGAGTAGTTTTACATTCACCAAGCGAACATAATTTTAAGCATTTACACATTTGTTTTTGTAACAAACAAAGGCTGTTTTGTTCTGTAACACCATCTATGTTTGTAAGAACATGACTTAGCAAGAAAACATGTTTTTAGAAATGCATGGCTCTGCTGGCATGTTGTTACTACTCCCCCTGCTGGCGATCTGAGGATCCTTCAGAAAAACCCATGATCTGTGCAAATCTACAAAAATACAAATGTGAAAAAAGATGCTTGAGTGTTGGTTTATTGAAGACAACTGCTTCTTATATTCAATGACTGGTAGATAATTTACCAAAATATGAAGTGCCACCGAATACAAAAATAAAACTCATACATACTATATATAAATATTCTCTATATACACAAGATTTTCTTCATCTACATTACAAATATACAGAGATGTACAACATAACAGCTTTTCATATCTACAATAATTTTCATTTATTTTTACAGTCTTATACTTCACTTTTTGCACTCAATATAATAAGTTATATGTAATCTACAACCCAGAATAGCACCACCAGAGGGATGAAAAGATTGACTAAAGTAATACGTGATTCAACTTTTGTCCAACAAACGGGCCTAAGAGGTAATGTTGAGTTTGTGTATGTAAGCATTGATTGACCAGCTCCAGTATAGTGGATAACCACAGTAACATTAGGCACCCAAACTACAATACTGATTGTACAGCTCTACCCACCAAAACCTCATCATAATCAACATTATAGTTCAATAAGGTCATCCATCATGGCCAGCAGGTCATCCCCCTTGTTGCTTGGTCCCTCTGGCAATTCAGTCTGTTCAGGCACCCCAGTAAACTCTCCCGCGATCCGAGCCAGTTCTGTGTTGACTTGCACATCCTGAGAGGGAAAAAAATCCCACTTCATTTGATGCATAAAAAGTACAATAATGAACTACAATTGTTGCTTGATACAGATATGCTGTTCAGCTTAAAGGGAGTTTAGTGGAGATTGTAAAAGAGAGCTGAGCAGGAATACACACCAATGACATAGTGATCTGTGGTTTGTCAGTCTGATGCTAGGTTGCCTGCTGAGAGTACTTAGCACTTCTGAACAGAGTGCCAGCTGTAATTTGCAAACCGATCTACATGTAGAAACGCTTGAAAATGTCAGCAGTCAGACGGTCCCTAAAACACACTGCGGCGAACAAACGCCAGATGAACGGCAGATTGCATTCGGTGCGTGTAATTGCTATGAAATCACTCAATACCATCATACCTGTGTTGCTTGAATATTAATCACTTGGAATGCCTGATCCCCATTCCCTCCTGATGCTCCACTGTAGAAGACAAAGATCATTCCTTCATACATACCAATTACTTGCTCTGATCAAACCAAATTATAGATGATCAAGATGCATCACAATCACTGTTAAACAAAGAACTAAGGCACTAGTAGTGAAAGATAGAACTCACGCCTCCTCTTCTTCTTGGTCTGTGGCAAAGAGGTTGACCCGGAACCCTGTTTCAGTGTTTCGGTTCTGAACCTTCATTCCACCCAGCAGTCGAGCCAGCAGGTTCAGCTCCTCTTTGGCCAGGGGGTTGGGTTCGGAGTTCGCCTGTGGAACAATAAGTATATATAGTGGGTATGCGTCCCAAATGGCACTATATAGGGAATAGGGTGCCATTTGGGTTGCACATTGGGTTACTTGTGTTTACTGCCCCCCGTGGAGAGTAAGTCCTGTGTGGATCAGTTGGTAGTGCATGGCGCTTGCAACGCTAGGGTTGTGGGTTCAATTCCCATGGTGGACCATTATGAAAAAGTAAAAAGATCAATGTAAGTTGCTCTGGATAACAGTGTCTTCTAAATGACTCAAATGTACAGTAAGTGCCAGTGCCTCAAGAGGGCAGTCTTTACTGTGCTTGTAAGCGTGCTAGGATCAGGTCCTACCTGTCCATGTAATCTAAAAAGCTAAACTGATCCTAAATCAGCACCCCTACTTTGAGATGCATTATACATACTGCCCGATGACAAAAATGAGGGCACTTTAAGTGGAATGAAGTGTGTTCAGAGTTCTACCTTTTGAGAGTAGTTCTTGGATGTGTGAGTTTCTTCTGGTTGAGTCACACTGTACCTGTTAGAATTCAACAGATACATATCGGTTTAAAACAAATAGCTAATATAGATTTACAACTCCCTTTCCAGGATTTTTTTTGCCATTTTAATGGTCGAGCCTCCATGCCAGGTGGAGTAGGTAGCTACTTACATATTTGTCCCAATTCGGATGACTCTATCTCCAAACCGCTCAAAGGAGCCCACTCGGATGGAGCTGGTGTAACTGCCTCCAGTGGGGAACTCCCATCTCTTCCACTCCTTCCCATTGCTATTAAACATCCTGTGATAACAGGAAGTCAGAGATGAAACCCTGAATTCAGATTGGTTACATTGATGTCTTCAGGTTGAAACGCATCTAAAGGGGAACTAGTAAAAAAAGGAACAGACTAGCAAAATACTACCACTAACTAGCATGCGATGCATGACCATCAATACAATTCCTCTTGGCCTTTACAATGCATTTCTATATGACCTCTCAGTCACTACTCATGGAGACCAGGTAGAGTTGATCCGCTAACTAGCGGTTCAAATATGTTTAACACCTCTGTTGCGTTACTGCCAAGTTAACCTAACGTAGCAGGCATAGAAAGATGCCTGAGCGTTTTTTCAGGGGAAATGGAAGTTAGGTTGAAAATACTATATCCCTGAAAACCAGATATTAGAGTTTTCTGGCGACTCCACATTGGCTACTGCCAAGTAGATTACCTGATTAACCCCGGGACTTCTGTCCCATGGGGCACTGGGCCTGTGGTCGAGAGAGCAAAGCGTCCATTTGGATTCTGCACTTTATCCTTGAGGAAAAGTGATACCTGTCAGAGACAACATTCATATTTGTTTTGTTTTTGTCAACAGCAGAATCTGTCAAAATACTATTTGTATGGATTTTTTAAAATGTTTACACAGAAAAAAAATAGTTTTCAACAGCCGATAAAGATTAAAAGGGACTTACCCTGACATGCATGTCTTGAAGAAATATGAGAAGCGTTTGTCGGAGGAGTTGAAATTCCCCATCAGACAAGGGTGTGTACACCTTTAGCAAACAGGAAGAGTAGAAAAGGGTACATCAGACTTAGCTTGGCATTGCAAGCAGGATGTGGACAAGACAGCAGATTAAGGCCATTTTTTTGTAGTTTAGGAAAAGTATGCATGTAATCTGTCACAATGAATCAGGCTGCGTCCCAAATGGCACCCAACAGTAGGCAATTAAGGTCACAGTTATGAAAACAAAATTGCACTACTTTTGACCAGAGCCCTATAAGCCCATTTCCCAATCGTGTCATGAAAAGTTGTGTGTGCAGTTCCAAATCAGAAACCTTTTTGTTTACATAGAAGTAAACAAGATCATATCTGACTCCAGATGCATCTCATGCAAGTTAGGAAACATGTAATCAGATGGCTATTGTCTACATCATCACAGGTGTCAGAAGATTGATTACCTAGCAAGCTAGAGAGGTAAGGTAAAATATCACAAATAGAGCTAGATAGAATAAGCCAGAGGAATAATATACTTGTTGAGTATAGCTATAGCAATCAGTCTTGTGTTCTCATGGTCAACACTTACTCAGCGCTAAGTTTGTCAAGGTCCCGACATCAGTGTATAGCTCTCTGCTACAGGGCTTTTTGTTGCGAGCATGTACACGGATCACTCGAACATGTAAAAAAAATTAAAAATTGCCATATGGGCCCTCATCAAAAGTAGTGCACTACATAAGGAATAGAGTGCCAGTGACAGGCCCCTACCTCAATGATCTTTCGGTGTGTCTCGTCCACTTGGTTGAGAACACTGGGGGTGTCCCTCACAAACTCCCGGATGGCGTCTATATGATTGTATGAAATAATCAGCAGGTCTCTGGGACGTGGACATAGCAGGAGTTGGTATTTGAAAGCCATCACCATCAATTCATAAAGCTATACAGAAAACAGCAGAAAAAAGAAAACACAAATTACAGTACGTTAAATGCAAAATAAGATGGCATGACCAGTATTTTCTAATCTACTCATATTTGAAAGGGGCCTGTTGATGGGCCTAGTGGTCGAGGATAAAAGGGATAGGCCGCAGTGTTTCACATTTAAGCTGTGTTCGAATACTCATACTAACCTCACTATTAGTGACGTGAATTGAGTATATAAACTCAGCAAAAAAAGAAACGTCCCTTTTTCAGGACACTGTCTTTCAAAGATAATGAATAAAAATCCAAATAACTTCACAGATCTTCATTGTGGGTTTAAACACTGTTTCCCATGCTTGTTCAATGAACCATAAACAAATAATGAACATGCACCTGTGGAACAGTCGTTAAGACACTAACAGCTTACAGACGGTAGACAATTAAGGTCACAGTTATGAAAACTTAGGACACTAAAGAGGCCTTTCTACTGACTCTGAAAAACACCAAAAGAAAGATGCCCAGGGTCCCAGCTCATCTGCGTGAACGTGCCTTAGGCATGCTGCAAGGAGGCATGAGGACTGCAGATGTGGCCAGGTACAGGATGGCAACAACAACTGCCTGAGTTACACCAGGAATGCACAATCCCTCCATCAGTGCTCAGACTGTCTGCAATAGGCTGAGAGAGGCTGGACTGAGGGCTTGTAGGCCTGTTGTAAGGCAGGTCCTCACCAGACATCACCGGCAACAACGTTGCCTATGGGCACAAACCCACCGCCGCTGGGCCAGACAGGACTGGCAAAAAGTGCTCTTCACTGACGAGTCGCGGTTTTGTCTCACCAGGGGTGATGGTCATATTCGCGATTTATCGTCGAAGGAATGAGCGTTACACCGAGGCCTGTACTCTGGAGCGGGATCAATTTGGAGGTGGAGGGTCCGTCATGGTTTGGGGCGGTGTGTCACAGCATCATCGGACTGAGCTTGTTGTCATTGCAGGCAATCTCAACGCTGTGCGTTACAGGGAAGACATCCTCCTCCCTCATGTGGTACCCTTCCTGCAGGCTCATCCTGACATGACCCTCTAGCATGACAATACCACCAGCCATACTGCTCATTCTGTGCATGATTTCCTGCAAGACAGGAATGTCAGTGTTCTGCCATGGCCAGCGAAGAGCCCGGATCTCAAACCCAATCCCAATGAGCATATCTGGGACCTGTTGGATCGGAGGGTGAGGGCTAGGGCCATTCCCCCCAGAAATGTCAGAGAACTTGCAGGTGCCTTGGTGGAAGAGTAGGGTAACATCTCACAGCAAGAACTGGCAAATCTGGTGCAGTCCATGAGGAGGAGATGCACTGCAGTACTTAATGCAGCTGGTGGCCACAACAGACACTGACTGTTACTTTTGATTTTAACCCTCCCTTCGTTCAGACACACATTATTCCATGTCTGTGGAACTTGTTCAGTTTATGTTAAGTTTGCAGTGAGAAGACGTTTCTTTTTTTGCTGAGTTTAGTATGCTTATTGGTTATAGTACGGATATAGTTAGTATGCCAAAAGTTCCCGGATGTCGTACTAAAGTCGCCAAAATTCGAAGTATACATGCAGTGGACACTATTTCCGTGCTTTTATGGCCCATAATGCAATTCTTCCGAAAATGGGCGTGGCTTCACGTTTTCAGATTTGAAGAAAATGGCGGAAAATATGCAGCCGAAGTCCTACAAAAGCGGATTCAAATTCATTGCTTTAACCAATTATGAAAAATGTTCAGAAAATGTTGAGCAATGTAATAAAATAATGACTTTTCAAATAAGTTACGTTACACATTGTGTTGGCTGACAATTTGTTAGCTACGCTATCCTTACGAACTGCATAGCATTACAGCAGTAGGTACCGATATGTTAGCTAACGTTAGCTACCTAACGTTAGTTGGCTACTAATACGTCGAACTTGCCAGGCAGTATTATTAGCTATATGCTATCTAACTAACTACCCAATGTTTATTGACTTGATTATTCACATTATTCTACTCCGATTTCAGAGCACTCTCGCCCAGAATAACTGATGAATTTACGAACACTGCAAGAGTTGAGTGTTCGTAAATTCATGAGTTATTGTGGGTGAGAGTGCTCTGAAATTGGAGTAGAATGATGTGAATAATCAAGTCAATAAACGTTGGGTAGTTAGTTAGATAGCATATAGCTAATAATACTGCCTGGCAAGTTCGACGTATTAGTAGCCAACTAACGTTAGCTAACATATCGGTACCTACTGCTGTAATGCTATGCGGTTCGTAAGGATAGCGTAGCTAACAAATTGAATATGGCCGGTGTCAGTAAACGTCAGCAAAAAAAATCATAATTAAATTGTTGCCAGCAGCACAGTTAGTCATCAACACTCTAGACAACATGAAAACAGCCTAACCAGCTCTGCTAGGGTGAGTAAAATGGTCAGAGTGAGGTGTTCTCAGTCTCATTTGTGTCTGGAAGTAGCTAGCCAATGTTAGCCAGTTAGCTTGGGTGCTTGACTGCCGTTGAAAGCTCGGATCAACCCTCGGCCAGAGCATCCAGTGTGCGCTCTGAACGCTCCGAATTTATGAACATAATCTGACAACACTCTAGATTTACAAACGCCCAGAGCGCACTCTTGCACTCCGGATTGAATTTACGAACACAACCGAAATCATAAAATGTTTAGCTAGTCATTTGTTATGCTAACAAGCTAGCAAGAGGTTTCATAGCAACAGTATCAACTTCCAGTAGACAGGCGAAGCTCTAGTACGCTCAACTGAAACGATACCGTTCGTTTATAGTATACTAAAATGAACTAATATAGTATGTAGTATATACTCATTAAGTATAGTATACAGTAGGTTAGTATGGGTATTCGAACACAGCTTTAGTTTTCCCCTTAGCACTACACAGCTGATTTAAAGGGGCAGATTGAAAGGGGCAGTACAGTCAAAAATGTATTTTCCCTTTTTTTCCTTCTTCTTCACCCTATGAGGTTGACGTAACACTCTGAAATTGTGAAAATGATAATGCCCTTTAGTGCAAGAGCTTTTTGAAAATAATTCCTAGAATTTCAGCCTGCTCAGGTGGGATGGCATCACAATCTGACATCCCAATCTGATCTGATTATTCTGACCAATGACCAGTCATCTTTTATTTGCATATGTATCCTCCTACTTTGAAGGGGTAAGCGGGGTAGGGTTGATTCAATCCGCCAATCAGGGCTGTGTATGTAAATTCATTGGCAAAAAAATATATTTTGAGTTATTGTCATGAAAGAAGTGATTTATTAAGCATACAGTGATGGTTTACAGTAAACAGACTACATGGAGGCTTTAAATAATCAAGTCATTTCTAAGCTTGGATTATTCGAATTAGGGCCTCTAGTCTACTGTATGTTGCCTACCCTATCCATGCTGGCGGGGTTGAGCCTCATGATGGAGGCATGGGCTAGTCGTGTTAGCACTGTTCTCAAAGCCCTATTACTGTAGAGGTCCTGAGGCTTCAGCAGTTCCTCCATAAAGGCCTTACTGAACATGGTGGCTATGATGTCATTCATAACTATAGACATGATAGGACAGACAGAAACAGTTAATTTATGAAGGACTTGAACAAAACAAAAAACGTTAAAAAAGTCAAACAATTTGGTTATGAATGCATTTTAGGTGATACAAAATAAAGGTGATAAAATGGAGGTACAGAAAGGAATCCAAAAATGTTGCAAATGTGACAGCAATAATTCATTTTATAAATTCAACACATGCCCAATATATAAGATTGTTGAACATCATATAATTGCAGTGCTGTCTTGTATAACAAGCTTTCTGAACCAGTCCCATTTTTCACTAATGTATTGGACCTAATAGTACAGTAGTACAGGATATAGGCTACAGCTAGGATACATGGGGAGAGGGATCTGATTGGCTAGGAAGATACCTCTTTTTCTGTCGCCATCTGACCATACACCTGCAATAAAGTGATGTTTAGGGAAATACATATGTCAAGGAGGGCAACAATATATGTTGAGGGGGGAAAAAGATGGTTAAATTCACACCAAAAGATACTTGCAATTAACTCATACATTTAAAGATTGGCAAAGTAACAGAGTGATGCTGAGACTTTTTTTTTTGCTTGAACTGTGCAGATGCAAAGTTTGGTAACAAAATGACAGCACAAAGTAATTCTGTTACCAAACTTTACATCTGCACTGTTCTTCAAGTAAGTGTGTTTTTGTAAAATATTCTGTTGAAATTTTTAACAGTAGTCATTGTGCATAGTGCTTTATTGTTTGTTTAATTTTGCGATCATTGGTTTTTGTTTGACATACATTTTAAAGCAAACAATCTGAGTCTCAGCATCACTCCGTTACCATAGAATTGCCCAGATCAGGGGTAGGCAACCCTGTTCCTGGAGTGCCGCAGGTACTGCAGGATTTAGTTTCAACTAGGCACCACACCTGACCAACTGAGCCAATTGATCAGTTCAATGATTGCCTGAATTCAACACCTGGTCTTCCAGGTTGGTTAAATCAAAACATGAAGTGGCACTCCAGGAGCAGGGCTGTCTACCCCTGGCCCAGATGCATCGGTTTCCCCTATTCATGTGTGACTGAGGTTAGTCATCTAACTAGTTAGGCTAATTAGAAAGGGTTAGGATTAATTGGGAGCCTACTGTGCGCAGCTAACATGCCTTCAGTAGCTAGCTATGCTAATCTAGTTACAGACTACCTTTCTGTGTATTATCATCGGCGGTATTCTGAGCTTGAAGACGTTGGTCCAGAATATAGAGCATTTCTCCGCCGAGGTTAATAAAAACTAGAGGAAGTGTTCTCATAGACATCTTGTAGAACCAGAGGATTAACTAGCTAGCTCACTTGCTGTATTGGTGGGCCGTGCTGTACTGAGACTGTGGATAACTACCTTTATCTGCTAACCTTGTAGTAAATGTATAATGTCAAAAGGCTCAAATAGACCGTTTAAATTAGCCTAGACCAGCTAACAGTTAGTCGGTGGGTTCTTCAACCTCTGCTCCGCTCTGCAATCACAAAGTGGACAAGTGCAACAGGTGCGCATGACAGGTGGCTAGTTGATTCGCTCAAAGTCACATGGCACAGCAGAACACAACCAATCAGACAAATTGTTGAACCACATCATAGACCAACCTCTATCTTTCCAGTAGTGATGGGCATTCCGGCTCTTTTCAGTGAGCCGGCTCGTTCGGCTCAGCTCACCAAAAAGAGACGACTGTTTTGGCTCCCAAACGGCTCTTTAAAAAAATATGTTTTGGTATTTTTTAAAGTCAAACAGTTTGCGATAGTTTGACTATGATTGGTGTTAAAACAATTCGAATGAAATTATTAAATGAAATCATACTCTACCTTAACCACAATGTATTTAAAAATGCATTAATTTGTTATGAAAAGTAATGCTCTTAAACATTTGCATTTACATTTTATTTTTTGTATATATTGTAATGAAACAGGCAGGGAGCAGGGGCCTGTTGCACAAAACTAGGATAAGGGATTAAGCCAGGATATGTTGGTGATCCTGGCTCAATTGATCCGTAATCCGGTTGCACTAAAGATGGATAGGGGGCAGGAGGATATGTTATGGTATAAATTACCATGGAGATTTATTCTGTGGAGCTAGCCTGCTCCAGACCAGGCTAAATTCCAGGATCTATTTAATCTCATCCCTAATGTCAGTCAGCAGTCACCACAAATGGAAACCAATAGTTATTTCACTGCTCACTATACATTGTTATCACATATAACTAGACCCACTGTCATTATTTAAACGTTTGTGATCATTAATTTCAATGATTTTGGATAAAAAATAATTTTTAGATTATGTTGCTATCATTAGATAATTTACAGTTTCCCATAGACTATAAGGCTATATATAAAATGATAGAATATTAGGGCCACAGAGGGGAAAAAAACACAAGTAATAATATTGTAACCGGTTGTTTTAAAGGAGGACAGTTGTTAAAATGACAGATGTGGGGCATTTCGTGAAATTGTACTTCAGTATGGTTTCATAAACAAAGACATGCTGATGTGCCAGAATATTAAGTATCACATTGTCATAAGTATCAAAACTGTAAAAACAATATGTAGCTTTTCTGCAGAAAGAACCAGCCTCATAAATTTATGACTTTATCCTTTTTCTTCAGTGTGGCCCTAGTACTCTGTCATATAAACAAATACACATTCCATATGAATATAAAAAGACAATGTGTAACATTATGTTCCTTTATTGAATAAGGACAAAACAAAGCAGGTAAACCATCAGCTCCTTTCGAAACTGAAGTCACAGTGACTACAAGATGGAAAGCACAGAATCCAAGCATATTATACAAAATGATACATACACATTCAAAGGTCTGTATATAACACACCCTGCATGTCTGCACACTAAAATAAATGCAGGACAAATCCATACACATCAACTGAACAGACAAATGAATGGATGCAGTAGCCTCCCTGCAGCCTTGTATTACACACAGTATACCGCACAAACATCATAAGAGGCCAAATTCGTAAAAAAACAACCCCAAAAAAAAAACAATTCCTCTGCCACCGCAGGACATATTTAACCAAAATTGAAAGCACACATACTAACTAAAATAATTCAACACATATTGGTCCCTCAGCAGCCGACCACTGTCGTCATCAGGGAAGATTGCCGGATTGTCCCAGTCCATGGCTGGTGGCACTCTGGGGGCCCTCTCCTTCCTCAGGCAGGCCACATTGTGGAGGACAGCACAAGCCACAGTAATATCACATGCCCTAACAGGGCTGACCCTTAATTTGTGAAGGCAGTGAAAGCGTGCCTTCAGGAGGCCAAAGGTCATTTCAACTCTGGCCCTGGTCCTGGCATGGGCATGGTTGTAGGCCTGCTGTGCTTCCTGGGGGTCTGTGAAAGGTGTCAGGAGAAAAGGCTGGCAGCCATACCCCCTGTCTCCCAGCAACACACCAGAGAATTCACCTGTCAACACAAAATCTTATCATTACTACCTCATAAACACAGTGATATTCTTGACACAGCCATGATGGTTATAAATAGGGGTTGTGTGGCTTACCTTGTGATAGGCACTGATAGATTTCAGAGGCCCGAAAGATTCTGGAGTCATGGACTGAGCCAGGCCATTTTGCCACAACATTGCTGATCACACAGTCAGCATTGCAGACCATCTGAAATCATAAGATGAGGAATATTACACCAATCAATGCACATCACTGGCAATGCAGAGTGTTCGTCAATGGACAATATCAAAAAGTTATGTTCACCTGAACATTAATGCTGTGAAAGGATTTCCTATTCACAAAATCGGCCTCATGGGCACCTGAGGGGGCTTTTATCCTTATGTGTGTGCAGTCCACTGCACCAATGACATTGGGGAAACCTGTCACACAAAGTAATGAGTATCCTACTATGTGTTAACAGTTGTCCTGTAATTTGTAGATCCTCTTACCTGCAATCCTATAGAACTCCTCTTTGATGTCACAGAGTCTTCTGTGGCCAGGGAAGGAGATGAAGACATCTGCTAATGCTTTGATAGCCAGACACACACTCCTTATTGTGCGGCAAATTGTGGCCTTGTTCAGCTGTTCTGCATCCCCCACTGAGTACAGGAAGGCTCCACTAGCAAAAAAGCGCAAGGCCACACAAACCATTTGCTCCACACTCAGTGCATGGCTCCGTGCAGTGCGGTGCTTAATCCTGGGACCCAGTAGTCTGCATAGATACCTGATGCCATCTGCAGAAAACCTGTATCTTTCATATAGATGGTCATCAGGGAAGGCCAGTGGGTCCAACCGGTCCCTGAAGACCCTTTCTCGCCTGAAGGCTCTCCTCAGCACAAGTGCTTCTTCATCCACCACATCTCGCACGAATGGGCATGCCATTGTCAGAGCAGAAAGGAACACACAATTTTGGGCCTTCATATAGGCTAGTGGCCACACCTGGTGCTGGGGGGGTGGGCAAAAGAGGGCGATGCCTTATAACGATGACTTGGTTGTACTGATTGCTGGGAAAATAAAAAAAAACCTTAGAAAGATGCCACCGTCCTGTGTGCTCACAATAAGAGCTCATATGTCATGGCTCACTTGACTTTACGAGAATATACCTAATTTTTATTTTGAGCTGTGTCATCTTCTTGGAGCTGGGGGAGGAAAGAAAAATAATGATTAATACATTTGTGTTACAGTTAGCATACAGTGTACATTGAAGGCATATCTCACCTCCCTCTCAAGTTTTTTTATTTCAAGGTCCAGTTTCCTAATTGTCCTCTTTTTTATTTCGGACTCCAGTGCAAGATTTTCCATCTTTTTCTTCTTGTACTGAATGTCTATGTCTGCCAGTTCTATTTGGCGCCGGAGGTGGTTGCCATACAACTTTCTGATAGCTTGTGAGCTCTGTGAACACAATACAATTAGCGCAGCTGGAATTTGGCAGGATGTGGTGTCCTTTTATTAATACGCACTATGTTGCCAGGCTGGTTTTCCCACTGTATAGCATCTGGGTCCTGTAAAAGAAATTAGATTTTTTGATTTTGATGAGGACTCCTCACCATTGTAGAGTAAATAGTACTTTCACAGTCTTAACATGATACCTCATGCCTTCTGGAATCCAGAGAGATGGTCTCCTCCTCATCATCGTCTCCATCATGTGCTGTTGCTGCTGCACTGGGGCCTTCACCCTATCACATTTAATCGGATTCATATTGAAGCTAGTAGACAAGACATGCCAGGCCTACAGTATGCCTTTGATGGAGTACTCACTGGATCAGCATCGTCTGGTGCTTGTGCTGGTGGCTCTAACAGGAACACAGTGCTGCCAGACACTGCAAGGCAATAGGTAAACCAAAGTCAGACAGTCCAAATTGATTCAATATGAATGTGGTTGTATCCCATGTAGAGATGGAAGGACATACCTTGAATGAAGCGGGTGGCATCTTGGGAGGAACCTATGCTCGTCTCTTTCCCCCCAGGGATCCCCTCTAAGACGGGCCTGCCTTTATTTAGCTCCAAGGCCATGTCCTCTGCTGGGGTAAGGTCAGCCTTTGGTGACCCACCACCCGTGCCTTGTCTGTGGGTATTCTTTTTCACTGCTAAAACAGTACAGACAATGTGTGAGCAGGCACCTTCTGGGTACAATATATGCTTGTGCTTTGTTAAATATTAGTCAGGGACCATACCATTCTGCAGAATGTTCTTGTATTTGATTTTGACCTGCTGCCATGTCCGTTTTGGCCCGTTCATGTTTAATCTACACACACACACACACACACACACACACACACACACACACACACACACACACACACACACATTTAATGGAGTCACACTGCAAAAAATTACTTGGTATTTTTGTCTTGTTTTCAGTAAAAATATCAAAAAATCTATCATAGCTTTATACAGTGTGATGGAGTTACTTTACACAATTTCACTCATATCTGCAGTGCATTTCAATTAAAAATTTAACCGTTTCATAATTACAGTACAACTGCATTTTTGGAGATGTGAATTAAATATTTGAATTGTAATTGTGATGTTTCAGCGGAGCGGTGACTGTGTAATTGTGCACTACTTACGCATTCAGGCGGTCTGCAATACTTTGCCACGCTTTTTCTCTTTGCTTTATCACTGTGGCGGTGTTGCCTTTCTTCTTAATTATATCTTTTACCTCCTCGTATGCCTCCATGAGGATTTGTGCTTCCGACGGGGAAAAGTACGCGGCTCTAGTTGCCATGGTAAATCAGTTAATCTGTGATCTGTGGCGGGGTCTATTTGAGTGAGCCGTGAGCGCGCACCTATCCAGGATTGGTTTCACCTGGTTTAATGAATCCGTGTCTGCTCATCCTGGCTTGGTCTTTGTGCAACCAATTAAGCCTGGACGCACATGTTTTGGCTTCATTGAGCTCAGCTGAGTCATTTATCCCGGATGTCTTAATTCTACTTTTGTGCAACAGGCCCCAGGTCTCGAACCCTCGACTTAGCCCAAAGTCCAGCGCGCTACTCCCTCCTTTCAAAGAGCGCGTCCTCGCGATAGCTTGCTACGTTTTATAGGAACGCGCTCACCGGCCAAGCACACGCACTGTCGTGGATGCAAGGTCCGTCTAACAGCAATGTAATGAAACAAGCAGGGAGCAGGTCTCGAACCATCGACCTTCTAGCCCGAAGTCCAGCGCGCTATCGACTGTGCCTCAAAAGGATGCTCGAGCGGCAGAGTCGATATCCGCGCTTGTAAACCCATGATCGTTACAGTATATAAACAAAGTGCATATAAATCTATCCATTCAAAACGAATTCAATCTGAACAGCATAATAGAATATTGCACCATATCAAAGGAAAATGAATAACAATTTGCAAAACTGCAGCATCCCTCAAATTGAAATAAATGTAAAAAATAAGGATGCTATTACACATGTGCATTTAAAGTATAACTTTTTTAATGTATGTAAACAAAGTGCATATAAATGCAACAATTCAAAACGAATCCAATCTGAACAACATAATATTAGAATATTGCACCATATCAAAGAAAAATAAATAACAATGTGCAAAACTGCAGCATCCCACTTAAAACATTAAACTGGTCCCTCTTTTCTCTCTCTTCTTTATTGCCATGTTATAACCAGCAGCACACAGCAACGCTGACCATATTTTGCTTTTATGAGAGATTTGAATCGAGAATTGCAAGCTGCCTCACTTTCGAGGGGTTGATATAGTTTCTTCTTTCAGTAATTATTTGTCCCGTTTTCGAGAAGACCATCTCAGAGGGAATGGAGGGGCTCCTCCAAATAAGATCGGGCCTCCATTATGGCATCTGCTGAGAGATTCCTTCGTACTGCATCCCCAGTTGCTCTCTTGTCAAACAGCATCCAAACAGCAGACGTTTGTGGCACTACTGCTGGTGCTTCTGCTCCATCTGCTCCCTCTTCTTCCTGTTGCCCTGGTGCCTGAGCCAGCTGACTGCTGGGGCTGTCCCTCCCTGCTACTGAGGTTATTATTTGAAGAGCCTCATCAATCGCTCTGGCATCACTGAAGGCTAACTTCTTAAACCTGGGGTCAAGTGAAACGGTTTCTGATAGCACGTGATTACATTCCATTCTGTGGAACTTTCTGTTCATTGATGAACATAGGGTGTCAACTCTGTCACATGTCCTGCGGTTACATTTGCTTCTCTCTGGCGGCTGGCTGTGATTTGCTGCAGACCCTTACACAGGAGTATCATTTTTTAGGCTGTCACATAGCTGAAAAGAGAGAAGAGTAAGTTATTAGTTCAGGTTCATGTTTTGTCTACTGATACTACATTCTCATCTACTGCTCATATACATATATAATACTAGATTAAATAATGATGTAGTAATAACTGCTTACTGTACCTCTCCACTGATCTCCACAGTGACCTGCTCAAAGGGTTCCAGGACTCTGCACACCTCCTCCACCACCTCCCATTCCTCTTGGGTCAGAGCATCAACAGGTGCATTGACAATGGCCAGGGTAGAGATGATGGCATCCTTTGACTCAAGAAACCACTTCAACATATAAAATGTTGAATTCCACCTTGTAGTGCAGTCTTGTTTAGGCCTCAGCCTAAACACTCTGGGGAGGGTAGGGGGGTGCCTAGTGTCGGTGGCGGCTCCGGTGCGGGTCGTAGCCCCCGCCCAGACCCCGGATCTGGCCATGGCGCTGGGCTGAACGCCGTGCCTGGACCGGGCACTGGCGCAGAGGAAGACTTCGGCCCTGGAGCGGAACTGGACGCCGTGTGGGGACTGGGCCCCGGCGCAGAGGAAGGCTCCTGCCATGGAGCAGGACTGGACACCGTGCCTGGACTGGGCACCGGCGCAGAGGAAGGCTCCAGCCTTGGAGTGGGACTGGACACCGTGCCTGGACTGGGCACCCGGCGCAGAGGAAGGCTCCTGCCATGGAGCGGGACTGGACACCGTGCCTGGACTCTCAGGACCATTGACCGTCACTGGAGGCTCCGGGCCATTGACCGTCACTGGAGGCTCCGGGCCGTTGACCGTCACTGGAGGCTCCGGGCCGTTGACCGTCACTGGAGGCTCCGGGCCGTTGACCGTCACTGGAGGCTCCGGGCCGTTGACCGTCACTGGAGGCTCCGGGTCGTTGACCGTCGCTTGAGGCTCCGGGCCGTTGACCGTCGCTTGAGGCTCCAGGCCGAAGACCGTCGCTGGAGGCTCCGGACTGTAAACTGTCGCTGGAGGTTCCGGGCTGTAGAGGCGCACTGGAGGCCTAGTGCGTGGAGCCGGCACAGGACGTACCGGGCTGGGGAGGCGCACTGGAGGCCTGGTGCGTGGAGCCAGCACAGGTGGCACTGGACTGGTGACACACACTTCAGGGCGAGTGCGGAGAGCAGGCACAGGACGTACCGGACTGGGGAGGTGCACTGGAGGCCTGGTGCGTGGAGCCGGCACAGGTTTCACCGGACTGATGACACGCTCCTCCAAATGCCTGCGTTGCCGCATACTCCTAGCTAACCCCTCTCTCCGGTATCCTTCCTCACACTGTTCCATCGACTCCCAGGAGGGCTCTGGCACTCCCCGCTGCTCAGTCGACCCCCCCCCCCCCAAAGCAATCTTGGGGTTTCTGTGGCCGCGGTCCTCAGCGTCGTCGCTGTCCTCCCTGCGTCCTCTGCGACTCCCGCCAAGGAAGGGTCTCGTGTCCTCCCATAATCTCCTCCCATGTCCAAAACTCCTTTACCTCATGAACACGTTGTTTGGTCCTTGCTGGGTGGGATATTCTGTCACGTTCTTCAAAAGGACGGGACCAAAGCGCAGTGTGCGTATAGTTCCACATCTTTTATTACTGTGAAACTTAAACAAACCAAGAAACAAACAATGACCGTGAAGTACCGTAGTGCTACATGCACTCACTCAAAACAATATCCCACAAAACATAGGTGGGAAAAAAGGTTACCTAAATATGATCCCCAATTAGAGGCAACGATTACCAGCTGCCTCTAATTGGGAACCATACAACTCACCAACATAGAAATACAATGACTAGAACACACCCCTAGTCACGCTCTGACCTAAACACCATAGAGAACCAAGGGCTCTCTATGGTCAGGGCGTGACAGTACCCCCCCAAAGGTGCGGACTCCGGCCGCAAAACCTGAAAACAAATGGGGAGGGTAGGGGGGTGCCTAGTGTTGGTGGCGGCTCCGGTGCGGGTCGTAGCCCCCGCCCAGACCCCCGTGACACTGAAACAAATGTATCCACTGAGATACTTTTTTGACAGGACATCTCATCTCATAACCTAAAAAAACCTGTTGCTTATAAATAGTGACTATTCGAAATATAAAATAAAAGTTGAATGTAAGCATGGTTGGTACCTGTTGTTGAGGAGTCATAGGAATGACCTGAAAAGTTGTATAACCTGAAATCAAACATTGCAATGAATAGCTTCTTTCATGCCACTGATGGCTGTGTTACAATATGAAAATATTCCCATTCATGACTGGCTTGTATTTCCATGATCATCAAAGGGAAGATCAGCACTCAAACATTACAGTTTAATTATTGTGTCTACTCATCATGTTTCTGTATTGCTAAAAGGAACCATTTCAAGGCCATATTGTCCCACAACTCTCTCATCGTCATCTTTTATGCATTCTTTGGAATCAATATTAACTTATTGCAGTACAGTATCATGGGATGTATTAGTGTGTGACTTAGGGCAGGACAGGTACAGTGAAAGATGCAAATTCCAAATCTTTTATGTACATTTGTGAGCCACAGAGCAGTGTGGGTGTAGTTCTTATAGTCTTACAGTCAGTTATCCAATAGACAGTTCCACGAACAGGATCATTGTCAACCTTTGATACAAACTGGGGGATTAGAAGACTCCAAAACACCTGTAGAGGTAAGGAAATATCATGGACAAAAAATTATAATATATATACACTGAGTGTACAAAACATTAGGTGAATCCAGGTGAAAGCTATGTTCCCTTGTTGATGTCACCTGTTAAATCCACTTCAATCAGTTTAGATGAAGGGGAGGAGACAAGGAATAAACATCCTTCTTTAACCTGAGACAATTGAGACATGGAATATGTATGTGTGCCATTCACAAGGTAAATGGGCAAGACAAAATATTTAAGTGCCTTTGAACGGGGTATGGTAATAGGTGCCAGGCGCACCGGTTTGAGTGTGTCAAGAACTGCAACGCTGCTGGGGTTTTCACGCTCAACAGTTTCCCATGTGTGTCAAGAATGGTTCAACTTGACACAACTTTGGGAAGCATTGGAGTAAACATGATCCCTGTGGAACACTTGACACCTTGTAGTCCATGCCCTGACGAATTGAGGCTGTTCTGAGGGCAAAAGAGGGTGCAACTCAATATTAGGAAGATGTTCCTAATATTTTGTACACTCAGTATATATCATGGACTAATTGGCTGATTGAAAATTACTGATCAGTATTTGTAACATAGCTTTTGAATAGGATACAGCTTGGATTTTAACATGGGATATTGTTATTAAAAAGTTTTGTAAGTTCACTTTTTGTATTGTGTGTGTCATTACTATACAGTTCATGGGACAAGTGCATCCACTCTTTTCATTCCCAGATTGGCTTCATTGGAAATACTACAACCATGGGCTTCCCTCTATGCCTATGTCTTCTCTCTTTGTAAGTAAGAGTTATTTGCTTGCATTAGGCTCGTTTGCGACATGGTACTGGAGTTATTCATAGAAAGCAAAATTACATGATCATTTAGTTAATGTAGGTTGACAAAAATGTGATGTTATGTCTCTTCCCTTTTAGGATTTTCACAACTGCTTGTGGTTCAGGTTTTAGTGACGACTCAACACTTAATGAAAACTCTTATAAGGAAAAGTGGATGGAGTCTATACCTGATGACAAACTCCTTTCAGCTGTTACTATCCCCGGAACTCATGAGAGCCTAACTCTGTACGGTGGACCACTTATACAGTGTCAGGCTTGGACCTTGGAGAACCAGCTGAAAGCAGGATTGCGGTACTTTGATATACGTGTAGAGGCCAGTATGTTCCATGACATCCTTGATGTCACGGATGGGCATTTAATGCACACCAAGTTCCATGAGGTTCTGAACATTCTATGGGAGTTCTTGGACAAACATGGGAGTGAGTCTGTGCTTTTGAGAGTGACACTGCAAGGAATGAGCATGAAAAAAGCTGCAAAATGTATCAAAACACTGATTGAGAATTCTGAAGATAGAGTATGGACAAAGATATTTGTCCCCAAAATGCAAGAAGCAAGGGGGAAGATCATCTTTGTGCAGAGTACCAATTTCAATGTTGGAACACTTAACCATGACACTTTTGTTACAGGTGACGACACATTCAAAGACGTTGAAAACAAGATGAAGAAGATCACAAAACATCTGAAAGAAGCTGAAGAGAATTGTGGTCATGCATTGGCACTGACCGATTCCTCCGCCACAGCCATTTTCAAAGGCCCTAAAACTGTGGCCAAAGTGGTTAATGGTCAGCTTAATAAGCTCATAGTTGAACTACAAACAGGCTCTAACAAACCAGACTGCTTGGGGGTAATCAGCATGGACTTCCCCAGTCCAGACCTCATCCATAACATCATTGAGGTCAATGGAAAACCAGGGAGTGGTTCATCTGAGCACCCAGAAGAGCCTGAACCAGCAGAGCCTGCACCAGCAGAGCCTGAACATACAGGTTTTAGTGACGATTCAACACTTAATGAAAACTCTTATAAGGAAAAGTGGATGGAGTCTATACCTGATGACAAACTCCTTTCAGCTGTTACTATCCCCGGAACTCATGAGAGCCTAACTCTGTACGGTGGACCACTTATACAGTGTCAGGCTTGGACCTTGGAGAACCAGCTGAAAGCAGGATTGCGGTACTTTGATATACGTGTAGAGGCCAGTATATTCCACAACATCCTTGATGTCATGGATGGGCATTTAATACACACCAAGTTCCATGAGGTGCTGAACATTCTATGGGAGTTCTTGGACAAACATGGAAGTGAGTCTGTGCTTTTGAGAGTGACACTGCAAGGAATGAGCATGAAAAAAGCTGCAAAATGTATCAAAACACTGATTGAGAATTCTGAAGATAGAGTATGGACAAAGATATTTGTCCCCAAAATGCAAGAAGCAAGGGGGAAGATCATCTTTGTGCAGAGTACCAATTTCAATGTTGGAACACTTAACCATGACACCTTTGTTACAGGTGACGACACATTCAAAGACGTTGAAAACAAGATGAAGAAGATCACAAAACATCTGAAAGAAGCTGAAGAGAATTGTGGTCATGCATTGGCACTGACCGATTCCTCCGCCACAGCCATTTTCAAAGGACCTAAAACTGTGGCCAAAGGGGTTAATGGTCAGCTCAATAAGCTCATAGTTGAACTACAAACAGGCTCTAACAAACCAGACTGCTTGGGAGTAATCAGCATGGACTTTCCCAGTCCAAACCTCATCCAGAACATCATTGAGATAAACAGAAAGCCAGGAAGTGGTTCATCTGAACAACCAGAACAGCCTGAACCAGTACAGCCTGAACGGGCACAGCCTGAAACAGCAGCACCTGAACCAGCAGAGCCCGAACCAGCAGAGCCCGAACCAGCAGAAACTCAGCCAGTAGAAGAGCCTGAACCAGCAGAGCCTAAACCAGTAGAGCCAGAGCCAGCAGAGGCTGAACCAGCAGAGCCTGAACCAGTAGAGCCAGAGCCAGCAGAAGCTGAACCAGCAGAGCCTGAACAAGCAGAGCCTGAACCAGTAGAAAAGCCTGAACCAGCAGAGCCTCAGCCAGCAGAAGAGCCTGAACCAGCAGAGCCTGAACCAGCAGAGCCTGAACCAGCAGAGCCAGAGCCAGCAGAGGCTGAACCAGCAGAGTCTCAGCCATTAGAAGAGCCTGAACCAGCAGAGCCAGAAGAGGCTGAACCAGCCAAGCCTGAACCAGCAGAATCTGAGCCAGCAGGACCTGAGCCAGTAGAGCCTGAACCAGTAGAGCCAGCAGAGCCTGAACCAGTAGAGCCTGAACCAGCAGAGCCCGAACCAGTAGTGCCAGAGCCAGCAGAGGCTGAACCAGGAGAGCCTGAACCAGTAGATCCTGAACCAGTAGAGCCAGCTGAGCCTGAACCAGCAGAGCCTGAACCAGCAGAGCCTGAACCAGTAGAGCCAGAGCCAGTGGAGGCTGAACCAGCAGAGCCCCAGCTTGCAGAAGAACCAGCAGAAGAGCCTGAACCAGCAGAGGCTGAGCCAGCAGAGGCTGAACCAGTACAGCCTGAACCAGCAGAGCCTGAACCAGCAGAGCCTCAGCCAGCAGAAGAGCCTGAACCAGTAATGCCTGAACCAGCAGAGCCAGAACCAGTAGAGCCTGAACCAGCAGAGGCTGAACTAGTAGAGGCTTAACCAGCAGAGCCTGAACCAGCAGAACCTGGGCCTGAACCCCCAATGGAGCCCGAGGAGCCTAATGGAATAACCAAAGAAGAAGAGATGCCATGAGAAACATTGAAGAGATTAAAAAACACAATTATTGTCCAATTAACCTCAGTAAATTAACCTACAAAATCAAATCCTCCCTTCAAACAGTAAAACAATTGTCTACTAGTATGTGGTATTTTGTATATTGATTGCATGTTTAAATAGGAAAGACCAACTGTTCCATGTTGCAGTTGGAATATACAAATCTGATAGTTACTTTAAAATTAACCCATCTGTGCTGAGATCTGTCTGAGGGTGTTTCCCATCAATAGTTTAATAAAATAGTAAAGGGCCTTTCAGAAACCTGTATCTAAACCCACAGTGACACCTACAGGTTACAATGCATATTACTGCTTGTTTTGATGGTGATTCATCTGGACATGAAAATTATTTCAAGTCCCTAAGGCGATCACTTACACCCTCTTATAAATGTATGCATGTAACCTTTCAGTTTAAAATGTTTTCTAAAAAAAATCTTTCACTTATATATTTTTTGAAGCAGCTCTTCTACATATATATATCTAAAACAACGTATAATGTCAACATAAATAGTTAGATACAAAGGCTGCGTTTACATAGGTAGCCAATTCTGATATTCCTTCCACCAATGGATCCCCAGACCAACTATACCAGACATTTTCACATCAGATATTTCTCAGAGCTGATCAGATTGGTCAAAAGGCCAACCAGTGAAAAAAATACTAGAATAGTGTCGCCTGTCCAAACGCAGGCCAACTGATGTGTTCCAAGATGGCTTAGAATTCAAAAAATGAAAAAGAAAAAATGATAGTTACTTATGGCAGAGCATTAATCTAATATAACATAATAGTATGAAAAAGTTATATTTTTTTCCCCAATGTGTTCAAATCTTTTCCTCCCACCCAGGCTTCCATGAAATACAGAAATATCTAATTTACATAATTATTCACACCACTAAGTCAATACTTTTTAGATGCATCTTGGCAGCGATTACAGCTGTGAGTCTTTATGGGTAAGTCTCTAAGAGCATTCCACACCTGGATTGTGCAACATTTGCCATTATTCTTTTCAGAATTCTTCAAGCTTTGTCAAATTGGTTGTTGATCATTGCTAGACAACAATTTTCCGGTCTTGCCTTAGATTTTTCAAGTAGATTTAAGTAAAAAATGTAACTCGGCCACTGTCTTCTTGGCAAGCAACTCCAGTGCAGATTTGGCCTTGTGTTTTAGGCTATTGTCCTGCTGAAAGGTGAATGCATCTCCCAGTATCTGGTGTAAAGTAGATTGAAACAGGTTTTCCTCCAGGATTTTTTATCCTGAAAAACTCCCCAGTCTTTAACGACTACAAGCATACCCATAACATGATGCAGCCACCACTATGCTTGAAAATAAGGAGAGTGGTACTCAGTAATGTGTTGTATTGGATTTCCCCCAACATAAAACTTTGTATTCAGGACAAAAAAAATGTATTGCTTTGCCACATTTTTTGCAGTATTACTTCAGTGCTATGTTGAAAACAGGATGCATGTTTTGGAATACAGGATCCCTTCTTTTCACTCTGTCAATTAGGTTAGTATTGTGGAGGAACTACAATGTTGTTGATCCATCCTCAGTTTTCTCCCATCACAGCCATTAAACTCTGTAACTGTTTTAAAGTCACCATTGGCCCGGTTTCCTTCCTCTCTGGTAACTGAGTTAGGAAGGACTGTCTGTATCTTTATAGTGACTGGGTGTATTGACACACCATCCAAAGTCTACTGAATAACTTTACCATGATCAAAGGGATATTCAATGTCTGCTTATTTATATTTACCCATCTACCAATAGGTGCCCTTCTTTGCGAGGCTTTGGAAAATCTCCCTAGTCTTTGCAGTTGAATCTGTCTTTAAAATTCACTGCTCAACGGAGGGATCTTACAAATAATTGAATGTGTGGGGTACAGAGATGAGATAGTCGTTCAAAAATCATGTTTAACACTATTATTGCACACAGAGTGAGTCTATGCAACTTATTATGTGACTTGTTAAGAGGCTTGCCATAGCAAAGGGGTTGAATACTTATTGATTCAAGATACTTCAGTTTATTTAAAAAATGAAAAACATAATTCCTCTTTGACATTATGGGGTATTGTGTGTAGGCCAGTGACAAAAAAAATCTAAATGCAGTCAAGTTAAAATTCAGGCTGCAACACGACAAAACGTGTATTCAAACCCCTTGACTTTTTCCTAATTTTGTTGCGTTACAGCCTTATTCTACAATAACTCATAATGACAAAGGAAAAACTGGTTTTAAGCAATGTTTGCAAATGTAAAGAAAACTAAAAACAGAAATATGACATTTACATAAGTATTCAGAACCTTTACTCAATACGTTGTTGAAGCAGCGATTACAGCCTCAAGTCTTCTTGGGTATGACGCTAAAAGCTTAGCACACCTGTATTTGGGGAGTTTCTCCCCATTCTTTGATGGGAAGCGTTGCTGCACAGCTATTTTTGGGTCTCTCCAGAGATGTTCGATCGGGTTCAAGACCGGGCTCTGGCTGGGCCACTCAAGAACATTCAGAGACTAGTCCCAAAGCCACTCCTGCGTTGTCTTGGCTGTGTGCTTAAGGTTGTTGTCCTGTTGGAAGATTAACCTTAGCCCCAGTCTGAGGTCCTAAGCGCTCTGGAGCAGGTTTTCATCAAGGATCTCTCTATACTTTGCTCTGTTCATCTTTCCCTCAATCCTGATTAGTCTCCCAGTTCTTGCCACTGAAAAACATCCCCACTGCATGATGCTGCCACCACCATGCTTCAACGTAGGGATGGTGACAGGTTTCCTCCAGACGTGACGCTTGGTTATTCAGGCCAAAGAGTTCAATCTTGGTTTCATCAGACCAGAGAATCTTGTTTCTCATGGTCTGAGAGTCCTTTAGGTCCCTTTCGGCAAATTCCAAGTGGGCTGTCATGTGCCTTTTACTGAGGAGTGGCTGCTGTTTGGCCACTCTACTATAATGGCCTGATTGGTGGAGTGCTGCAGAGGAGGTTGTCCGTCTGGAAGGTTCTCCCATCTCCACAGAGGAACTCTGGAGCTCTGTCAGAGTGACCATCGGGTTCTAGGTCACCCCCCTGACCAAGGCCCTTCTCCCCCGATTGCTCAGTTTGGCTGGGCAGCCACCTCTAGGAAGAGTCTTGGTGTTTCCAAACTACTTCCATTTAAGAATGATGAAGGCCATTGTGTTCTTGGGGACCTTCAATGCTGCAGATATTTTTTGGTACCCTTCCCCAGATCTGTGCCTCGACACAATCCTATCTCGGAGCTCTACGGTCAATTCCTTCGACCTCATGGCTTAGTTTTTGCTCTGACATGCACTGTCAACTGTGGGACCTTATATAGATAGGTAAAATCAATTGAATTTACCACAGTTGGACTCCAAGTTGAAGAAACGTCTCAAGGATCTTATTCTTATTCGTCTCAAGGATGATCAATGCAAGGTGCACAAGGTGCACCTTAGCTAAATTTCTAGACTCATAGCAAAGGGTCTGAATACTTATGTAATAAGGTATTTATTTTTATTTTTAATGAATTTGCTAAAATGTAAAAAAAAAAAAAAAAAAGTTTTTACTTTGTCATTATGGGGTATTGTGTGTAGATTGATGAGGCAAAACATAAATGTAATCAATTTTCGAATAAGGCTGTAACGTAACAAAATGTGGAAAAAGTCAAGGGGTGTGAATACTTTCTATACACACACACACACACACACACACACACACACACACACACACACACACACACACACACACACATACACATATATATATACATACATACATACATACATACATACATACATACATACATACATACATACATACATACATACATACATACATACATACATACATACATACATACACACACACACACACACACTACTCTTCAAAAGTTTTGGGACACTTAGAAATGTCCTTGTTTTTTAAATAAAAGCAACTTTTTTTGTCCATTAAAATAACATCAAATTGATCCGAAATACAGTGTAGACATTGTTAATGTTGTAAATGACTATTGTAGCTGGAAACGGCAGATTTTTTATGGAATATCTAAATAGGCGTACAGAGGCCCATTATCAGCAACCATCACTCCTGTGTTCCAATGGCACGTTGTGTTAGCTAATCCAAGTTTATCATTTTAAAAGGCTAATTGATCATTAGAAAACGCTTTTACAATTATGTTAACACAGCTGAAAACTTTTGTTCTGATTAAAGAAGCTATAGAACTGGCCTTCTTCAGACTAGTTGAGTATCTGGAGCATCAGCATTTGTGGGTTCGATTACAGGATGAATCATGACTAAGATTGGGGTTTTTGCAGATCCAAGAAGGTTACGACTGTTCAGAATGATGATATGATAAGAGTTTACGATTTAATACATTGACTGTTTTATGGATGTGACCACCGCTCTCGTGGCACCCCATATCCTAATGAGTTAATTGTTACATGATTCATTTAAATCGGGTAACAATTAAACATAGTTTGTTGACAGTGGTGTGAAGTACTTAAGTAAAAATACTACTTAAGTCATTTTTTGGGGTATCGATATTTTTGACAACCTTTACTTCACTACATTCCTAAATAAAATACTATACTTTTTACTCCATACATTTTCCCTGACAACCAAAAGTACTTGTTACATTTTGAATGCTTAGCAGGACCGGAACAGTGTCAAATTCACGCACTTATCAACAGAACACGTGGTCGTCCCTACTGCCTCTGGCCTGGCGGACTCACTAAACACAATTGCATCTTCTGTAAATAATGTCTGAGTGTTGGAGTGTGCCCCTGGCTATACATACACTTTAAAAACAAGAAAATGGTGCCGTCTGCTTTGGTTAATATAAGGAATTGAAATTATTTATACTTTACTTTTGATACTTAAGTATATTTAAAACCAAACACTTTTACACTTTTACTCAAGTAGTATTTTACTGGGTGACTTTCACTTTTACTTGAGTAACTTTCTATTAAGGTATGAAAATTGGGTACTTTTTCGACCACTGTTTGTTGATTCGATCCAAATTTGAGATTTACGGGGAGTGCGTAACAGTAATTCCTAACAGTAATATCTAAAAGATCTGTAACAATTTTGAATGTGAAATTAGGAGTAGTATTAGACAGAGCAGTCTTTGTAATTGGGTACACTTTTGCTGTAATTTAGTTTATATCCTGAGCTCCCAAATTGAGTTAAAATATTAAGCACCAGAAGAATGGAAGCAACCGGGTCTGAAATGTATAAAAGCAAGTTGTCTGCATAGAGACACTTTCTGTTTTCTTCTCTTTTCACTCCACTAATATTTTCATTAGCTCTGAGATGGTCAGGGGCAGTGGTGTAAAGTACTTAAGAACTACTTAAGTAGTTTTTTGGGGTATCTGTACTTTACTATTTATATTTTTTAACTACTTTTACTTCACTACGTTCCTAAGGAAAATAATGTACTTTTTACTTCATACATTTTCCCTGACAACCAAAAGTACTCATTACATTTTGAATGCTTAGAAGGACAGGAAAATGGTCCGATTCACAGACTTATCAAGAGAACATCCCTACTGCCTCTGATCTGGTGGACTCACGAAACACACATGCTTCCTTTGTAAATCATGTCTGAGTGTTGGAGTGTGCGCTTGGCTATCTGTAAATGATGTTTGAGTGTTGGAATGTTCCCCTGGCTAAAAAAAACAAGAAAATGGTGCCGTCTGGTTTGCTTAATATAAGGAATTTAAAATGATTTACACTTTTACTTTTGATTCTTCAGTATATTTTAGCAGTTACATTTACTTTTGATACTTAAGTATATTTAAAACCAAATACTTTTACTCAAGTAGTATTTTACTGGGTGACTTTCACTTTTACTTGAGTAATTTTCTATTAAGGTATCTTTACTTTTACTCAAGTATGACAATTTGGTACTTTTCTACCACTGGTCAGGGGTTCTATCGCAATGGTAAATAAGAGCCCTCAGAGGGGACACCCTTGCCTAGAAATATTGTGATTTGTGGCCATTTGTTCTTACTGAAGCACATGGTAAAGCATACAATTAAATAGCAGCCAACTCCAAATTTCCCTCACGTTGCAAAGAGGTAATCCCACTCCACATGATCAAATGCCTTTTTGGCATCTAATGATGTTACAGAGTGGGTAATGGGAGGTTGATAAAGATTGATTCAATTAGGGGAGTGTCTCCAATGGATTCTGACTGATATGAATTAGAATATACGTTTTTGAACACTGTTTATTTCATTATGGTCACAGGTGGGCATACCATCACTGTCATTTATTTGTCCAATTGTATGCGATACGGAAGATCGACAGTAGTTGGTGAGCTAGTATTTTTCTGTCTTTTTCTCCAGATTCCTAAGGTTTATATCTAGATTTCAGTATTTGTTTTTGGATTCCTTCCTCCCACAGGGTTCCATAGGAGATATCGAGAGGTATTTATTTTCTAAAAAATAAATACTTTTTTTCAGAGACCACTTTTACAAATTCAGCATCTGCTAAGGTCAGAGGGTTAAGGTGCCATGAATTAGAGGGACTGCTCGGTCTAAGCAACTTGAGGTCATAATATGAGGGGCATGGTCCAAAATCACAATGGCCTCATATGAACATGCCTGAAGGTTGGATAGGAGTCAATATTTTTATTAGACAACGTCAATAGGTGAATAAGTGAAAAAAAGGAGTATTCATTACTTGTTGGATGTAAGAATCGCCATGGGTCAGTGGTTGATTTACTCAATGTGGCTTGCTTGTTCTGTCATGAACTGGATCCAAAATGCAGTTAAAGTCTCCACCCAGAATAAGATTACTTGAAGGTGGATCAGAAAATAAAGGGATTATTCTAGATTTAAATACATGATCATCCCAGTTGGGAGCCTATACCGTATGTTAGCTAGAGTAAATTGGTTACCCTGTAAAGTACCTTTAACAATACCATAAAAACGATTAGGGTGTACAATGGTTTCTGATGTAACAAAAGGGATATTTTTAGCAATCAAAATTGCAACACCTCATGCTTTACCATTGAAACTGGAATGGTAAAACTAACGCACCCAACCTTTAAGAATCCTATTTCTATCACATTTTTTAAAGTGAGTTTCTTGAAAGGCTATTCCTGCTTTCAGGTGCTTGAGATGGGTAAGAACCTTATTCCTTTTAAATAGATGGTTGAGACCTTTCACGTTCCAAGAGACCAGGTTAACTAAGTTGCTAATATTGCTATTCATAAACAGTATGTCTCAGGTTACCAAAAATCTCAAGGAAGAGAAAAGACAAAATATATATTTTTAAAAGGCATGCCTGATTCTTTTGAGGAAACATTTACAGCTAAGGTAACCCATACAAACAAATGGCAGTGTGGAGATAGTTCTGTGCCAACAAAAATAAGGGGTTAAATATGTGTCCAAAAAAACAAAAATATTTCCTGAGCTTTCTTATATCTCCTAGATATATCAAATCAAATCAAATTTTATTGGTCGCAGACAAAAAGTAAGCAGATGTTAACGCGACTGTAGCGAAATGCAGGTGCTTCTAGTTCCAACAGTGCAGTAATATCTAACAAGTATTCTAACAATTCCACAACAACTACCTTATACACACAATGTAAAGGGATGGAATTAGAATATGTACATATAAATATATGGATGAGCGATGGCCGGGCGGCATAGGCAAGATGCAATTGATGGTATAAAATACAGAATATACATATGAGACGAGTAATGGAAGATATGTAAACATTATTAAAGTGGCATTATTTAAAGTGACTAGTGATCAATTTATTAAAGTGGCCAATGATTTGAGTCTGTATGTAGGCAGCAGCTTCTCTGTGTTAGTGATGGCTGTTTAACAGTCTAATGGCCTTGAGATAAAAGCTGTTTTTCAGTCTCTCGGTCCCAGCTTTGATGCATCTGTACTAACCTCACCTTCTGGATGGTAGCAGGGTGAACAGGCAGTGGCTCAGGTGGTTGTTGTCCTTGATGATCTTTATGGCCTTCTTGTGACATCGGGTGCTGTAGGTGTCCTGGAGGGCAGGTAGTTTGCCCCTGGTGATGCGTTGTGCAAACCACACCGCCCTCTGGAGAGCCTTGTGGTTGATAGCGGTGCAGTTGCCGTACCAATAAGAAAATTAGCTATAAATGTCACGTTCTGACCAGTAAAAGGGGTTATTTGTTATTGTAGTTTGGTCAGGACGTGGCAGGGGTGTGTTTGTTTTGTGTTGTCTGGGTTTTTTGGGTGTTGTTCTATGTTTTGTATTTCTATGTTCGTATTTCTAGTATTTGTATTTCTATGTTAGTTTTGGGAACAACCTCCAATTAGAAGCAGCTGGTTGTCGTTGCTTCTAATTGGAGGCCATATTTATATGGGTTTATTTTCTCTTGTGTTTGTGGGTGATTGTTTCAGGTATAGTCAAGGTTACCATACAGGACTGTCGTGTGTTTTCTTGTTTTGTTTCAGTGTTCACGTATGAATAAAAATATAAGTATGGACACTTACCACACTGCGTATTGGTCCGATATTTCTTACTCTTCATCAGAAGACGAAACGTATGACAATAAATTACTGAGGAGGACTAGCTATAACTTCAAATAAAATAAAATTTTACTGGTCACATACACATGGTTAGCAGATGTTAATGCGAGTGTCGTGAAATGCTTGTGCTTCTAGTTCCAACAATGCAGTAATATCTAAAAAGTAATCTAACAATTCCCCAACAACTGCCTAATACACACAAATCTAAAGGGATTTAATAAGAATATGTACTTATAAATGTATGGAGGAGCGATGGCAGAGCGGCATAGGCAAGATGCAATAGATGGTATAAGATACAGTATATACAGTTGAAGTCGGAAGTTTACATACACTTAGGTTGGAGTCATTAAAACTCGTTTTTCCACCACTCCACAAATTTCTTGTAAACAAACTATAGTTTTGGCAAGTCGGTTAGGACATCTACTTTGTGCATGACACAAGTAATTTTTCCAACAATTGTTTACAGACAGATTATTTCACTTATAAATCACTGTATCACAATTCCAGTGGGTCAGAAGTTTCATACACTAAGTTGACTGTGCCTTTAAACAGCTTGAAAAATTCCAGAAAATGATGTCATGGCTTTATAAGCTTCTGATAGGCTAATTTACATAATTTTTGTCAATTGGAGGTGTACCTGTGGATGTATTTCAAGGCCCACCTTCAAACTCAGTGCCTCTTTGCTTGACATCATGGGAAAATCAGAAGAAATCAGCCAAGACCTCAGAAAAAAAATTGTAGATCTCCACAAGTCTGGTTCATCCTTGGGAGTAGTTTCCAAACGCCTGAAGGTACCACTTTCATCTGTACAAACAATAGTACACAAGTATAAACATCATGGGACCACAGCGTCATACCGCTCAGGAAGGAGACGCGTTCTGTCTCCTAGAGATGAACTTCATTTGGTGTGAAAAGTGTCAATCAATCCCAGAACAACAGCAAAGGACCTTGTGAAGATGCTGGAGGAAACAGGCACAAAAGTATCTATATCCAGAGTAAAAACGAGTCCTATATCGACATAACCTGAAAGGCTGCTCAGCGAGGAAGAAGCCACTGCTCCAAAACTGCCATAAAAAAAACAGACTACGGTTTGCAACTGCACATGGGGACAAAGATCGTACTTTTTGGAAAAATGTTCTCTGGTCTGATGAAACAAAAATAGAACTGTTTGGCCATAATGACCATCGTTATGTTTGGAGGAAAAAGGGGGAGGCTTGCAAGCCGAAGAACTCCATCCCAACCGTGAGGCACGGGGGTGGCAGCATCATGTTGTGGGGGTGCTTTACTGCAGGAGGGACTGGTGCACTTCACAAAATAGATGGCATCACGAGGTAGGAAAATGATGTGGATATATTGAAGCAACATCTCAAGACATCAGTCAGGAATTAAAAGCTTGGTCGCAAATGGGTTTTCAAAATGGACAATGACGCCAAGCATACTTCCAAAGTTGTGGCAAAATGGCTTAAGGACAACAAAGTCAAGGTATTGGATTGGCCAACACAAAGCCCTGACCTCAATCCCATAGAAAATTTGTGGGCAGAACTGAAAAAGCGTGTGCGACCAAGCAGGCCTACAAACCTGACTCAGTCACACCAGCTCTGTCAGGAGGAATGGGCCAAAATGCACCCAACTGATTGTGGGAAGCTTGTGGAAGGCTACCCGAAACATTTGACCCAAGTTAAACAATTTCAAGGCAATGCTACCAAATACTAATTGAGTGTATGTAAACTTCTGACCCACTGGGAATGTGATGAAAGAAATAAAAGCTGAAATAAATCATTCTCTCTACTATTATTCTGACATTTCACATTCTTAAAATAAAATGTGGTGATCCTAACTGACCTAAAACAGGGAATTTTTCCTTTGATTAAATGTCAGGAATTGTGAAAAACTGAGTTTAAATGTATTTGGCTAAGGTGTATGTAAACTTCCAACTTCAACTGTACATATGAGATGAGTAATGTAAGATATGTAAACATTATTAAAGTGGCATTGTTTAAAGTGACTAGTGAGTCTCTATGTAGGCAGCAGCAGTTAGTGATGGCTGTTTAGCAGTCTGATGGCCTTGAGATAGAAGCTGTTTTTCAGTCTCTCGGTCCCAGCTTTGATACACCTGTACTGACCTCGCCTTCTGGATGGTAGCGGGGTGAACAGGCAGTGGCTCAGGTCATTGTTGTCCTTGATGATCTTTTTGGCCTTCCTGTGACATCGGGTGCTCTAGGTGTCCTGGAGGGCAGTTAGTTTGCCCCCGGTGATGCATTGTGCAGACCACACCACCCTCTGGAGAGCCTTGCGGTTGAGGGCGGTGCAGTTGCCGTTCCAGGCGGTGATACAGCCAGACAGGATGCTCTCAATTGTGCATCTGTAAAAATTGTCAGGGTTTTAGGTGACAAGACACATTTCTTCAGCATCCTGAGGTTGAGGCGCTGTTGCGTCTTTTTCACCACACTGTCTGTGTGGGTGGACCATTTCAGTTTTTCTGTGATGTGTACGCCGAGGAAATTCAAACTTTCCACCTTCTCCACTACTGTTCCTTCGATGTGGATAGGGGGGTGTTCCCTCTGCTGTTTCCTGAAGTCCACGATCATCTCCATTGTTTTGTTGACGTTGAATGAGAGGTTGTTTTCCTGACACCACACTCCGAGGGCCCTCACCTCCTCCCTGTAGGCTGTGTCGTTGTTGTTGGTAATCAAGCCCACTACTGTTGTGTTGTCTGCAAACTTCATGATTGAGTTGGAGGCTTGCATGGTCACGCAGTCATGGGTGAACAGGGAGTACAGGAGGGGGCTGAGCATGCACCCTTGTGGGGCCCCAGTGTTAAGGGTCAGCGAAGTGGAGATGTTGTTTCCTACCTTCACCACCTGGGGGCGGTCAGTCAAAGTCCAGGACCCAATTGCACAGGGCGGGGATGAGACCCAGGGCCTCCAGCTTAATGATGAGCTTGGAGAGTACTATGGTATTGAATGCTGAACTGTAGTCAATGAACAGCATTCTTAAATAGGCTTTCCTCTTGTCCAGATGGGATAGGGCAGTGTGCAGTGTGATTGCATCATCTGTGGACCTGTTGGGTATGCAAACTGAAGTGGGTCTAGAGTAGCAGGTAAGGTGGTGATATGATCATTGACTAGTCTCTCAAAGCACTTCATGATGACAAAAGTGACTGCTACGTGCGATAGTCATTTTGTTCAGTTACCTTTGCCTTTTTGGGTACAGGAACAATGGTGGCCATCTTGAAACATGTGGGGACAGCAGACTGGGATAGGGAGCGATTGAATATGTCCATAAACACACCAGCCAGCTGGTCTGTGCATGCTCTGAGGATGCGCCCAGGGATGCCGTCTGGGCCAGCAGCCTTGAGAGGGTTAACACATTTAAATGTCTTACTCACGTCGGCCACGTAGAAGGAGAGGGGGGCCCGCAGTCCTTGTTAGCGGGCCGCGTCGGTGGCACTGTATTATCCTCAAAGTGGGCAAAGGTGTTTTGTTTGTCTGGAAGCAATAAGTTGGTGTCTGTGACGTGGCTGATTTTCTATTTGTAGTCCGTAATTGCCTGTAGACCCTGCCACATACGTCTCGTGTCTGAGCCGTTGAATTGCGTCTCCACTTTGTCCCTGTACTGATGTTTCGCTTGTTTGATTGCCTTGCGGAGGGAATAACTACACTGTTTATATTCGTCCATATTCCCAGTCCTCTTTCCATGGTTAAATGCGGTGGTTTGCGCTTTCTGTTTTGTGTGAATGCCGTCATCCATCCATGGTTTTTGGTTAGGGTAGGTTTTAATAGTTACAGTGGGTACAACATCTCAAATGCACTTCCTTATAAACGTATTCTCGGAGGCTGCCCGGAACATTTCCCAGTTTGCGTGGTCAAAACAATCTTGAAGCGTGGATTCTGATTGGTCAGACCAGCGTTGAATGTTTCTAGTCATGTGTACATCCTATTTCAGTTTCTGCCTATAGGACGGTAGGAGAAAGATGAAGTCGTGGTCAGGTTTGCCGAAGAGAGGGCAAGGGAGGACCTTGTATGCATCACAGAAGTAAGAGTAGCAGTGGTCCAATGTATTGCCCGCGTGAGTGCTGCTATCAATATGTTGATAGAATTTAGGTAGCTTTGTTCCCAAATTTGCTTTGTTAAAATCCCCAGCTACAATAAATACAGCCTCAGGATATATGGTTTGCAGTTTACACAGGGTCTAGTGAAGTTCCTTGAGGGCCATCGTGGTATCTGCTTGAGGGGGTATATACCCAGCTGTGACAATAACTGCCGAGAATTCTCTTGGGAAATAATATGGTCGGCATTTTATTGTAAAGAATTCTAGGTCAGGTGAACAGGACTTGAGTTCCTGTATGTGGTTATAGCTTCACCATGAGTCGTTAATCATGAAGCATACACCTCCACACTTCTTCTTCCCAGAGAGATGTTTATTTCTGTTGACGTGACTCATGAAGAAACCCGGTGGCTGTTCCGACTCAGACAACATATCCCGAGAGAGCCATGTTTCCGTGAAACAGAGAATGTTACAATCTCTGATGTCTCTCTGGAAGGCAATGCTTGCCCTAATTTCGTCCACCTTGTTGTCTAGAGACTGGACATTGGCGAGCAGTATACTCGGAAGCGGTGGGCACGCCTTCGAAGCCTGACCAGGAGGCCGCTCCATCTACCTCTTCTGCGGCGATGTTGTTTTGGGTCGCAGCTGGGATTAGAACCAATGTCCAGGGTCGTAGTCCGAACAAATGATCCGCTTTAGGAAATACGTATTTCTGGTCGTAATGTTGGTAAGTTGACGTCACTCTTATATCCAATAGTTCTTCCCGGCTGTATGTAATAACAATTAAGATTTTCTGGGCTAACAATGTAAGAAACATTATCTAGGCGTTCCGTTCACCACCCCCCATCGTAGTCTGGGACTACTAATAATAGCACAGGGTGTTGTTTTATATGTATAGGACGTAGCGGTCTATAGGCATTTCTGAATTGTCTATGTGGTCTGGGACCACTGTCTCTGAGAGGCTAGAACCGTTGAAGTTACATGGTGCATAGATGCACATGGAGTGGTGTGGGTGTTAATACCTAGGTATAGTTATATAGGGAAAATAATGAATACCCAACCAGTTCTGTGTGAGCTGAGTTTTTCGATCTATAACGTTATATATGGTCCTGTCCACCACAGCCCATCAATATACAGGTAGTGAGCACTGACAAGAGAAGCCATTGAAAAGTTTGAGAGGGTAACAGCTGAGATGGATAAGGGTTGAGATGCCCCCGGACACTGAGATTTCCTTGAGAACATGATATGTGTACCTCTTGGGATGCTGCGCTGTGGTCGTTGCTGAGATGTGGACATGAATAACTTTTTATAACGTTATATAGGGATTCTGTATGGAGATATGAAAGGAAAAAGTGCTATTCAAGAATATGCTGTTAAATAGAACACAAGAATGAATATTTAAACTCCTGGATGAATAGAACACTAGTCTAAAGGAGGGATGGGTTATTAGAGATAAAGTAACATAATATTGAGTATAATGGGTTATTATGATGATCTGATGAAGTAACAATAGAAAAAGACTAAAAATATACAACTTGCACACCCACACGTAGATGTACGTAATTGGTGTAAAAAGTATTCTGAGGAATGTTCATAGTGGTCTCTTTATGGATCATTTGAGGTATAATAAGGTTAAAGCATTGTACGGGACTTGACTTACTCCTAACCAAAAAAATGAATGTTGAACATGATTTTCTGTTAACTAAATTTAAGATTACAATTTATTGTACTACTGATGGAGTTTTCGTTGATATCCCAAACTATGAGATATTACACCAATGAGTAAGCATGCAAATTGAACCACTCCACCAGGAGGAGTAGGGGTCTGACACTGACTCCCAGACTATTTTGTCTCAGTGCCAGAAATATTATGGATAGAACATGCCAATGACAGTGGACTGATAAACAGTTATTTTAACTTGCCTAGCACTGCCTATCTTTCCCCTTCTGAATTGGCTGAGGTATTTTATAAATTCGACATATTACATATGTACATTTAATAAGTGTGAAGCAGAAAGTGAATATCCAACAAAAATTTGAAATAAATATATATCATTGTTAGGGTTGGCTAAAATTAAAACAATGCCTTCCAATATGGAGAAATGTATCATGTTTGTTTTCTTTTCTTTTAAACCTTAATAGGGGTAAAAGCAGAACATTGTTTGAGAGTGATCTGTGTGTATTAGGAGTAGTGATTGAGAATGTTATTTTTTTCTACTGGAAAGAGTTTTAGTTGAAGGAAACAAATTATGGAGACTAGTGAAAGTAACAAAGTGAATGGTAATTGGCTTTCAGATAGCATTCTAATAATGCAATATCTTAGTAATTTGAAGAAGATTGAGCATTGGGACGGATATTAAATTACTGTAAATACCAACGCTGGAGACGAGAAGTAAGTACAGGGAGTGAACGTTTAAAGAAACACGGACAGAAACAGAATACGGACATCGTCTGGACAAGGGCAAACGAAACGACAATAATGCTGACACAGGGATCTAACCGAGGAACAGACAGATATAAGAGGGGCAATCAACAAGGTAATGGAGTCCAGGTGAGTCAAAAGAACGCTGATGCGCATAATGATGGTGACAGATGTGCATAATGATGGGCAGCCAGGCACCAGAGAGGAGCGGGAGCAGGCGTGACAATTAGAGGATGCTCACTCTTCAAGGACTGGTCCATTGCTTTCGTGTTTAAATCATCTGTTGTTTGTGATTTAAGATAAGCCTCCTACGGAACAATAGATACCCGCCAGTACACACTGAACTCAAACAGGCTGTAAGAGACACAGTGGGGAAATCTGTGACAGAAGTGAATAATTGAATAAGACACGTTTTTTACAATTTATTTCTCAATTTTATAGTTTGGGTAGCACCAGGGATTTAAGTAAGAAGGTAATGTCATCTAAAACAATAACATGTTTCCATTACGTGGAATGGTGTCCAGAATTGAATTAGATCCAAGTAAATGTTTTTAGTACAGTATATTAAGCTGATAAGCCAGCACCAACTTTTTGAAGGTCCTAGCAAATTTGTTAAAACAACAGGTTTTATATTTTGACAACGTTTATGTCCCTGGGACAGTTTGTACAGAATTGTATGTCAATGCAACAGGTCACAATGACAATGATTACAAGAGAGGGGCTTGTTTACTTTAGAAGGTGCCTATTCAGCTTTAACCTGTTTAGGATAGGGGGCAGTATTTTCACGGCCGGATAAAAAACGTACCCGATTTAATCTGGTTATTACTCCTGTCCAGAAACTAGAATATGCATATAATTATTTGATTTGGATAGAAAACACCCTAAAGTTTCTAAAACTGTTTGAATGGTGAAGCCTTATCACCCTTACTAGAAAGACTGAAGACATTGGGTGAGATTTAAATGGGGCTATGTAAACACTAATAATTAAGAAGAAGTTCATAATTTATCAATAGTCCTATGTGTGATTCGGACCACGAGAAGGACAGAAAGAGAGAGCGCTGCCCCTGAATGAGGGACACCTGTCTCTAGTCTATTT